>NW_009622768.1:0-22536 GCF_000690535.1 Cariama cristata
CCATCGGCCCGTAACACCCAGCCCCAGGGCAGCGGGACGGTGACTGCTCAGGCACGGGGACGGTATCTACAGCTGGAAGCTGGGCAAAGCAGGCTGGTGTGGAGGTGGCAACCAACGGGACAAGGTCTTAGCATCTCCTCTGGCGTACTGGGAGTGGATGGGTAGATGGAAGCACTGGGTGCTCCAGCCCACACCTCCACACTACATGTGACTGGAGGGGGTGACTTCAGACTGGATTTTTGGTATCCTGGACTGCATGTCCTCACCACACACTTGGTCTGAAGTTGGCCCAAAAGCTGTTCATTCAGACCCCTCTGTCCACTTCAGAGGGTGGACTGCGTTTGAGCTGGACCTGCAAAGCTTGTGGTTCAGATTCCTCTGAAATGAACTGCGCTGAAATGCACCGTGTGTCCCCCCCCAAGCGAAACTGATGCACAGCAAGAGGATGAGGAAGGGATTCACTTGGGCTGCTCTGAACCCAAACGCTAACGAACCCAGCCGACGATATTCATTGGGATGCCGTTAATACAAAGGTTTCTCCTTGTAGTCAAAGTGTATCAGGGAAATCTCAACCAGCACGGAGGATGGGTGTTTTGAGATCAGCGCGGCACAACTGGAAGAGAAACGGGGCGTTCAAGCATGGAATTAAAAGCAGGCTGACAGCCAGAAACCATCCACAGCCTTCCTCATCCATGAGAGAAGTGCAACACAGTAGGCACTGCTAAATGGAATAAAAAATCTGTAGGACACTAATAACTGTCCGTAAGTCACGCAGAGAGAATCCATCTCCACAGACCTCTCCATTGTGAAATTATCACAACTTTGTATGAATGCAAAGTCCAAAAAAACAAAGTTGCAGGATTATGCTGCTGGCTTCTGATCACAAGGAGGGTATCAACATGCAGTCCTAAGAAAATCAGAACTACAGCTAATAAAACAACGTGCCGCTTCGTCTGCTCACAAGTCATTCAAGGGGGTAAGTGCTGGAGAAGCAACTCGTAATGCCCAGCACGCACTCAACACTTGTTCATCAAGCATACCTGAAAGGAAGGTCTCGATGGCACAAGTTCCCTTCCCAAATCTTTGCCGCTCTAATTTACAGCAAACATACCATGGAGCTGGTGGGACCTGTTCAGGCAGCTCTCTTCCCGCTGCTCCAAGTCGCACCCATGCTTCCCAGTGAAAAGAAACATCATCCAGGAACTATCATAAAAGAAATATCACGCAGGAGTGGAGAAGTAAGGCCAAAAGCTGGCCCAAGAAGCTTTTTGACTTTCCAAACCAGAATTGGCTGCATTCTCATTCTGGGTCTTTAAAACACGGTTTTAAATTTTAAACATTCCCTATCAAACTGTGCAGGAAAGCTTAGTTTGAACTCAGCAGAGCAGATTTCAACCAACCGCTTCCAAATTCACCACCAGTGATTTGGTTGAACGGCAGGCGCTCCGATCACGCCTGCCTGGATGGAAACCCGTGGCCAGGGGCCAGCTGAGGCTTTTTGGAAGCGTCCCTTACTGCAATCTTCAAATGACACATCCTCTGGCAACGGCTGCTGGTTAATTTAATTGCCTTTTGTTCTCTTCTTTTGGAAGCATCTGAGTAATGGTGAAGCCTACTGATAAAACCCCAAACCTGGAAACCTGGTTTTTCACTGTTAACATTTAAACCCCCAAATGAATTAAATAAATAAAAAAAGCGCCTGCCTGTAGCAGAGGACAGAGAGAAGTGACCACAGCATCAGGTTAAACACTCTTCTGGCCCAGAAGGATGAGCAGTCGGCATGGGACTGCTACTCAGAGGACGGCAGAAATCATATTTCATTGCCCATGTGCAGCAACCCCTACCCGTGACCTTTTCTGTGCAGAGCCCATAAATACACCCTTCTGACTCAGCCCTGCCACACAGAAATATTGCAATGCAGCATCCGAGGCCGAGTATCCTCAAAGATTCCTTCACCACGGCTCACTAGTCACAGAACTAAGTGAAAATGAGATTGTTTTCAGGATCATTAAAGAGCTACTAATAGTTCATAAAATTTCCATAGCAGAGACTTACTGAGGCACACCAGAGACTTATCTCTACAGAGGCCTCTGCATCTTTCGGCAACGACTAAAACCTTTCCCGAAGGTGCGCAGTCGAGGCATATCGTGTCTCGCAGCTTCCTTCTCCCACAAAATATTTCTTAGAAGCAGTTAGCGGGGCCTTGTGTGCAAGGCAGCAAACCTGAGTCAGCTGAACTTTCCGAATTGCTTCAATCCATCAACGTGCCAGCTGCAATTCCAGCGATAGCGAAGCCTCTTCCAGTTGTTTTTGGGAATAACTACCTGGCTCGGCGCTTTGCCTGAGGAAGGGAGAGCCCTGGGCTCACTGCACGGACACCCGGATCGTCTGTAGGATCTCTAGCAGGTAGGATTGTCCTTCAAGGGTGCTGAGAAAAAGATTTGTGGTCAGTGCAGGCAAGAGGACAGGAGGGTGATGCTATATTCACCAAAGCGCTATGGATTTCACCCAGAATGAGCAGTGAGTCTCAAGCTAGCTGCAGAGATTTGGGATGGCCACGGCTACTTGTCTTGGTATCAGAAAGGACGTTCCCCCCTGTGACGGCCAGTGATGCTCTACGAGGGGAACGCTCTGCCACGGCTGGAATATCATTTTTGTAGTTTTGAAAAGGCACAGAGAAGGCAGCACCAAACGCTTCTGCAGTCACCTACAGTACTTCCACTGGTAAAACAGTGATGGCACAGAGCCGGGCAGGAGGCTTGGAAGCCGCTGCTGCCACGGGACAAACCATAAACATCTGCATTTTCAACAGAGCTAGAAAAGCAAAGAAAGAAAACAAGAGCTCCGGGAGATCTCCTTGGCCTCCAAGCATGTCTCCCATGACCAGACTGAGGCTGCCGAAACATTCAGAGGATTCAAAGGCCGGCATTCAGAGATGACAAAGCTCACATTTTAGAGCCTCTCAAGACTTGGGGTCGGGTGACTTGGAGCCTGACATCAGCGGTGAGCGTGCAGACACAACTCCCTTTCTACCACGGGTCTTGGTGGACACTCAGGCTACTACAAGAGAAGTTTTAGGTTTTTCTTTATACTCCTTGCTTTGACCTCCACCAAGTCCAAGAGGACACTTTGCTAGCTGGCAAACCAATGCCTTGCTGTGAAATCCACTGCTATCCAAAACCTAGACTCCGCGCAGGACTTCAAAGCAAAGCTGACACTTACTGGCACTCGGCAACCACTCGGGCGAGCGTCCAGAGCTTGCTTCGGAGCAAGTCCTCGCTCTTCAAGTTGGCAGGACCTGTTTATATGAGGAAGGGTCAAAACTAGGGTTTCAAATCCATAAAAGCGGTAGGAAAATAAGATGAGAGAACGTTTTCTTGTCTATTGTGTACTGGATGCTGACCAAAAAACCACACACCACATTTCCGAACTGACGCACGAGTTAAGAATGCACAGCAGATCCATCCGCGACCTCCGATGAGTTTGCTTTGGCATTTACACTTTTCACAATGCTGGATTTTATCTTTAGGGAAAACACGAGGCTGTTTCATGTGAATCACTACCAACCAACTGCAGAGAACGGTAACAATGGAGAAAAGGCAAAGGATTTGAGATAACCAAAACACCTTATCAGCACCAAGGAAACAGAAAAAACCCAACATTCTTAACGCCGCTGAGAAAACCTAGGCACGTCAAGAGCAATCAGAAAAAAGTTATTAATTTACAAAACGAAGGAACAATTCCTACATCTATCCCTGCAGCAAAAATTTTTATTTTTTTAAAAGATTAGATAATTGGCAACTCATTTCCTGAAAGTTCCTAAAGATACTGGGTGATAAAAATCCTCTAAAAATTAGAAGTAGGGGCTTTTAGAAACATTACCCAGTATCTTACAAATAGGATTCTCTCAATTTTCAGACTCACAGAGAAAACACAGATATGTTCACTTTTCTTTTAACACAACAGATTTTGTTGACAATTACTGAGAACTAGTAAAACTCTGGCAGTTGCCAAAAAACATAATTCAGGCAATGTGAATGGAAAATAGGAATACGATTATTATTTTTTTTTTAAAGATAATTGAAAATATTTTTCTTTCAAGAAATCTGCTTTAAAACTAGAGCACTGGAAACTTTTTGATTTATTTTTTTTTCACCCATAAGCATATCACAGTGCTGGAGTCTGAAGCGTTCTCCCCACAGAGCGGCTCTCCCCCTGTATTTCAACAGTCTCGGGAGGGACTAAACCCAGGGATGGGGGAGTTCAGTATTTCATGACCTCCTCCTGCTGCAGCAAGCACAAAGAGTTATTTAATTAGCATCACAGACCTCTGATTTAGACTTATCTTTATGTACTTACATGATTGTTAATATCACTGTGTGTGAAGCATCTCATAATCCTTTCTCTGTTAAGGGCTGAATGATTAGCAGAATCAAACCCGCTAACAGCAACTGTGCCTAACCTGTGTTGAGTCTGTGCCTTGCTATTTGTTGGACCTGGAAGAGAAATCCGCACCTGAAAGCCTCTGTTTTTTTCTGTCAAATGCAAGTTGTGCTTCCTTCCTGCCCGGATTGCTTCCCACAGATTTTAAATTACTATTTTCACAACCCCTCTGTCTGCCAGGGAGGTACTGTCATCGCCACGTCCCAGAAGAAAAGCCAAGATCCCAGGCAGCTGGGTAATTTGTCTGAAATCACAAAGCAAGTCTGCGATAAAAAAAGAGTTTTGAGGCCCAGGTCTCCCTTCATCAGCTCAACAACTCACTTCACTACTGCAAAACACTGATGGCCTTTCAGATTTGAGATTGGATTATTTTTGAAGCCGTGACCCACAAGCAGAAAGCCCTGAATATCTGTAGCACTCCCCCCGCAGCCTCCCACGCAAATCCAATCCCTGCTCCATTTAAATCCACTCTAAATTTGATGCAAACACAAGGAGATGCAGTCCCTTTCTGATAGAGCTGATCCTTCCTTCAACTCAGGGTCTGCTCTTGGGCTTGATAAATAAAAATGAAGCAAGAAACCACACTACGTAAACAGCAGAGGAGACCTTTACTCTCCCCTTACTCTTTATACACTACAGATTAATTTAATTTAACTCAATTTAAATCTAGAATGGCTCGGCATGGTCTGGGACCAGGCCAATTCAAAAAACTCTTTTAATTCCTCTTTTGCATCTCCCACGTGAAAGGCAGCATCCCCTTATTTACCTCCAGTCCTTTCAAGTAGATGCCTCTAATCTAGCAAACGAGGTCCCCATACGCGCTCCCAGTTCGGCCGGTCCTCCCCCTGTCCCCAGTTGCAGAAAGAGCCTCAGCAATCGCCTTAAAGGTTAACACAAGCTGCGACGGATCCTTGCGCACCAGGGCAGTGACACGGACTCACCGGCGATCTCAAGGGATGTCTGGGGACACCACCTTCGCAGGCCAGTTCTCCTAATTTGCCAGGGTAGGTTTGCCAAACACCAAAAGCACCAAATACAATTTAACGGGGCAAGTTTCTGGAGTGACGCTACGGGCTGGGAGCCTGGCCTGCCAGAGGGCTTTGCGGGGTACGGATGAACCAGCCCTGCTCTGGAAAGGTATTTTGGTTGTAAGGATTACTGTACCTTGACAGAGTAATTTAGTGAACTGCTTATGAAGTTTTATTGAAACAAAGCAGATACACCACATTTCTTCCTATCCTGTCACATTGCAGAATTTGTGTGTTCGTGAAGGTGCAGAGCTAACAAGGAAAACCAGAGCAAAAGCTTTATCGTATTAACAAATGGATCGCTCGGGGATTTTTTGATTTGTTCTTAAGGCCGAATCTCAA
Organism: Cariama cristata; assembly: GCF_000690535.1. Lineage (NCBI taxonomy): Eukaryota > Metazoa > Chordata > Aves > Cariamiformes > Cariamidae > Cariama > Cariama cristata. The sequence continues at coordinate 5,814 of NW_009622768.1, forward strand.
AACTAAGCCTGTCACCAATAACTTTTTTTTTTTTTTAAATAAAAACAACAGAATGATTGATAAAATTAAAGAACTGATTTTACAGCGTTCAACTTTTGGGGGGCCTCTTAGGACACAGGAGATGCCCTGGCTAGAACTCATTTTTAAATGGCAAGTCTGCAGGTAAGACCCATCCTAGAGCTTCCAGATGGTGAGATTACATCTCATTGATCTCTTTATTATAGAAGCAATATCTCATTAATGACTACACAGGCCTGCCCAAACCCAGCTGCACTGAAAGCATCCACTGTCAGGAGAGTGAAAGCCACCATGCCAACACTGCCTTTAACTGGGATAGACAAAGCCAGAGCTGACAGATCTTCTGACTCTAAACCAAGCAAAACTAAATATTTAAGAGCTAATACCGTAACTTCTCTTACACTTTAACAAAGTGCTGCCATTGGTGTGGCCACCAGGCATTGAGAGAGACAGGGACAGTGAAATGTGTCTGCTACTCAGCCCCAAATTTGTCAAGTTAAGAGTTTGTGAGATTTTAGCTCTACAGGCTACATAATGTCTTGAGGCTTCTTCCAGAGATGGTTGCTGAAATATCCAACCCAGCCGGTAAGGTATTACTGAGAGACTGGGGATTTAGGATGACTCACCAAGCATGTGAAGCATTCACGATCGATTTTCTTTCCTATGGGCTATGAGATTTTAAACACCAATGAAGAAACACTTAGCAATCTTGAGAGTGAGCCTACCAGCCATTAAATCAGCAGCGTCCCCAAGCATTGACTTCATCAGAGAATCACAGAATGGTTTGGGTGGGAAGGGACCTTTAAAGACCATCCAAGTCCAACCCCCCTGCCATGAGCAGGGACATCTACAACCAGACCAGGTTGCTCAGAGCCCCATCCAACCTGGCCTTGAACACTTCCAGGGATGGGGCATTGCCCACCTCGCTGGGCAGCCTGTGCCAATGTTTCACCACCCTGATCGTAAAAACATAGCACACTGCTTCAGGAATTTGTTTCAGTACCTGTCCAGTGTAGGTAGGGGTCAGAAACCAGCCTCTTCTTCTGAACTTCCCCTCTTACTCATCAGAACAAGGAAGAGATCATTACCGTTATACATATGGTGTCTCTGCACCGAAGAGCAACTTAAAAGATTCCTGAAGATCTACAGTTTAACGGTGCAGATTGCTACATCAGATGTTAATGACTTCTGGTGAGTAAAAGTAGCAGGAGAAAAGAGCAGGAGGATCCCAAATGCCTAGCAGGAATCCCTGCGATGCATTCCTGTAAGCAAGAGGCACACTCAGCAGTTTAGGCGGCTCCACCTGAAGGTTATTACCACATGTATTTTTAATAAAAACCATCAAAGCACTCGAAAAAAAATAATGTTACTGATTAAAAAGAAGTGAGAATGACCAGGCAGGGAAAAACCCTTTATGATCTCTTTTCGTTTTTGCATGTGTTTGCTTTATTGTCCCTCTCACAAGTTGCCAACAGGGCTCCTACGAGTTCGTGTGTTCATCTGGACCCAGCAGCAATGCAAGTGGAGAGCGTCACTCGAACATCCATTACGTTTGCATCTCTGCAGTGCAAGGAGGCTCTGAAAAGGCTCCAGTGTGGCAAATAATGAATAAATACAGTTAATATAAGTTAATACTAGCTAGCCTCTTGTTTCCAAATTTTGCAGATGACACCCCTTACCTGCTCTGCAGAAATACAGTTCAGGTTAGCTCTGAACAAAGTGCACAGAGATGGGTGGTTAATGAGGACTGCGATTTTTCTCTATGGGCGATTTTTCTCCAGCTGTTCCCCAGCTACTCGACTTTTCTGATGATCCGGCTAATGAAGCAGGCTGGAGACGCTTGACATCACCTGATCCTCCACGCCTACCATTCAGAAATCCATCCTGCCTTCCCATCACCACCTTCAGCCTCAGCGCACTCAGGCGTGAAACATCCCTGGCCTGTGTCCATGTTAATTTTCTACTTGACAGAACACAAATAGAAGCCTGGTCTGGGGAAAAACTGATCATCTTGCCGCATAGTAATTAGCTTATAGCAGGGAACGGCAGCGGTGCCAGACCTCCACACTGCCGTGATAAGGTTGCTACGTCACCGGGATGGAGCGAGGCTACAGTGAAATCTCGCTGCAGGGAGACATTAAGCTACTGCTTCAGAAGATGAGGCTTGCTGGTGCGGATTTGGCTGCGGTTCCAGACACCTCTCCAGTCTTGGGAGTAAATTACCACTGAGGCTGTTTTAAAGGCTACCGGAGACGGCATAGGCATAGGTGACAAAGTGCCTGCACTTTAAAGGAGAAAGGAAAGGGTGCTTATTAATGGACCTCGGTGCATTCGGTTTGAATAGGGGCGATAGGGGAATTCAATCTCAGCCCCCACCTCCCCAAACAAGCATCTTCTGTACAGAGATAAGGAGACAATCCTGTTGGTACAAGCCAAGCTAGCCTGCTTTTCTGATGCCAGCACAAACAGATAACGCTGACAGACGTCATAGCAGATACTGCAACCGAAAAAGCTCTTCCGTGCAAGAGCACTGTATTTATAGAGCTAGCTTTTAGTGTTTGAAAAGTAATTTGCAGTCTTAAAGCATATAAATGTTTGGTCGGTGCATTCCTGGTGCCTGCCCTTGGAGTAGCCAGCAGCCTCACCCACAGCATCTCAGCTTTCAGATTCACTAAACTCAGGAGGCAGCTCACCTGCTGCAACCAGCACGCTCCTCAAGGACAATCAGTGAGACGTCAACCTTTTATGGACACCGTGGCAGTATAATGGTGCTGTCCCTCTTCTTTCGGTAGCTGATTTAGGCTAGGCAGACAGGGATAGAGACAGCTACTTAATAGCTGGATACCTTCAATTCCTCTGCCTTGAATAAAGGGAATACTCAGTGGTAGCCTCATCTTAACTTCATACAAGAAACTCAGGTTATGGAGGTAAAATAAATAAGCCATCTACTGTTGCTGGTAAATGCCACTGGGACTGAAACCACCAACCTCTGCTATGTCCATAGAAAGTGAAGTTGGGGGCAGTTACCTGTGCTTTGCACGTGCCAGCGGTGTGAAGTTTAGAGGAAAGTGGCTTTCACACACTGAAGATGAGTGAAGGGCACACAGAAGCAGTGGCAAACAGTACAACTAGGGTTTGGAGATGGTAACATTGAAAAATCCATGTGTAAAGCCAGCGGCTATCCCTGAGACAGGAGGAAACATATCCTTAAAAAAAAACCCAACAAACCCAACAAGAACAGCAATGCTACATGCGGAGCCAAAGCAAGATATTTTGGTGCCAGGACAGGATGTCAGCTTGGCACAACCCCAACACTTCTCACAAAGTGGAGCAGGTGATAAAGGACTTGGCAAGGGGCTAGCAAAGCATAACAGCCCAGAGCATACTCGGAGCTAGGAGGAGCGCAGCGTAATGCTAGGCTGCCCAGGCGCAGGCAAGCTCTGACGCATGGATGTCTCACACTCAGTTAGTGCTAAGCTGTGTGTCGACATGGGCTGGTCAGAGTCGCTCGGGTATCGGCCAGTTGTGCTCCAAGTCTTCAAGGTGGAAGCATGAAGGCCACAAAGCCCAGCCAGGAATGACAGCAGCAGTTGAGCAGATCCCTTCGCCGGCTCAGCTCTGGGCTGTGACACTTGCTTCCCTCCCTGGATTAGCATCCAGGCTTTGGCCGGTGGTGCTGGGCACTTCCAGGGGCACTGAGTCCTCATGAGTGACCTTGGAGGTGTGTGTGCTGCTATGTTCACTCACGTGCACCCTTCTGGCTCTGCAGACCTGCCCGTCACAGCCTCTCTCCAGATCTCCTAGATTGCCATACTAGATGATGCAGGCATTAAAAGAACAGGGATGGGAACTTTCCCTAAACTGCACCTGCATACACATTATTTAAGTTCACAAAGATTATTTTAAAAGGAGGTAGGGAAGCATTTCTGCCACATGTTTTTCAGTATCATGTATAACTAGTGTACTTTAAAAGAAAAAGGTATCAGTCTTGTCATTTACTGCTCAGGTGCCTCAAGTAATTGTAAAGCACTGACTCAAATCTCTCTGGTCATCGTTATTGCCAAAGGTAACCACCAAAATCAGAGGATGACGTCAGAACAATTAAGTTCCTGCTTAGAGGAAAGCCAAAGAGGCCACAATGTAGGAATTTGTTGAAGCACATCCAGTCAGGAGCTTTATGTGTCCGTCATTTAGGAGAGGGAGGACCCAGGACTTACAAATATTTTGGAATTTGTCCTATGTTGCATTTCACTTACTCCTCACTGGTGCTGTTTAAAGAAACAGTTTGAAGTACTTGCTACAGGATTAGGGTCAGAAGGGACTAATTATGGGATGTCAAGCAGTGAAGTCAAAACAATGGCAACAGGAACTCTCAAGGAGACAACAGGAAAGGTTTTAACAGAGGACTGTTCTTTATCCACCTTCACCTAGACCAAACGACTACTCCTCTCAAGCTCAAGGTACAATTACGAGCAGTGCAATTGACCCTAAAAAGCTCATGGAAAGGGATGGGAAAAGAAGTTTAACAGTTGTTGCAGGCAGACAGACTGACAAGGCAGAAAGATCCCTCAAGGGCTACCAGATACAAAGGCACCCTCTCTGACTCTACAAGTCCTTGGGCAACAAATGGCTGGAGGCCAAGAAGATGTCTGCACGCCTACTCCAGATTTACTCCCTTCCCCAGACACCCAGCATCGGCAGCGTCAGAAATGACATATTGATCCGATCCACTGCAGCCTACTCAGATTCTTTGGGCAGAGGCAGAGTCTGAAGCAAATACGCTGCAAGTTGGAGTACGAGACAACAGGCATGAGGGCTGCATCGTACATACGCTGTGGGAGGAAGGCAGGGAACGAGCGCAGAGCTCGTGTGTTTGTCCTAAATCATCTTCTGGATTCTGTGCAGTTTCTGACAAAAAAAAAAATAAATAAAAATCTGTAGTGCTTGAGTCACCGCATGCGACTGCTCACCACCAACTCCCAAAGGGGACCCTGGCAAGTGCCAACACCTACGGACCACAAAACGGGAGATACAACCTCAAAATAGAGCTAAGAAAAATCCCATCCCAAACAGAAACAGATACAGGTCTGTAGACTGAATGGTAAAAGAGGAGCAGAAAGGAAAGCTTTGTTAGGGATTGGAGTAGCATCATCACACCGAAAGGAGAGAAAACCCTGAATACAGAATTCAAGCATCGGCTATTGCCAAAAAGGAAGAAGCGATTATAAATTCAGCAAGCTTACGAGTCCATCCACTAGCCTCAAACACCAAGGTTTCTTACATTTTCAGTGCCTAAGGACTTGTGGACATCAGAGGAGTAGCATGTTTAAAATTGTTTTAGTGTAATTTAGATGGGGGGGGGTGGTGCTTTTTTTAAAGACATAAAAGATGGAAATTCAAAGCAGGTATAACTACAAGAAAAAAAAACCAACAAACAAAAACCACCACCACAAAACCAACAAAAGGCAAAGAAAACACACATGCAATTACAAATGCTGGAAAATGGAAAAACAGACATTTCAGATCAGACCTCCCCAGAGCTCTGAATAATGGAGTGATGCCTCCAGGGTCTACCATTCAGCTACCCAAGCCTGCATACTAATATACTACTCACATCAGAAGACTAGAAAGGCACCACTCATGCAGAAAATTACCTTAAATGAGCAACGACTTCATGATAAACAAGCCACTCGCTTTTTTGCTTTGCTCTTTGATTTAGGTGGTGGTGGGCACCTCCTCCCTACCGCTAAGGAGCAGACAGCACACTTCTGGCTCTGCACAGAAACCTTGCAAGCAGGCCACAAAACCACCTCGTTATTGGGAATATTTAATTCTGGTTGGTTTAGTCAAACATCCAGCTACGAGACCGCATCTTCAGGGGGAAGGATGTACCTTGCGATCTTAGCATTCAGGGTCTGAAGCATCCAGGATCACTAGCATCCAAGCTTTAATCAGAGCAGAGAATCCGCACAGCGGCAATACCAGAGGTAGAACTACAGCGTCACGCACAATATGAAACCGGAGTATCTACAGCTGATACCGTTTCCCATCCCATCGGTACCCTAATTACCCCATGTGCTGCCAGAATCCAAAATGCCCTTCCTAACCTGGCTTGCAAATGCTCGTCTTCCCTTACAAATGCACTCCTAGTGCTTTTGTCATTGACTCCATAGTCGATTAAATGCATCTCTCCCACCGGTCCTCTTCAAATGAAGTGATATTTAACTAGACACACCACGAGGCAGCTGCTGTACAGCCTAGCTTGCTTTGTGCATCATTCCCCGGTTCATTGCCTGTGATGACTCCTGGTGCCTGATGCAGGGGACCTCAGATTTTCCTTTGTTTGAAAGTAACCTTGCATGGTTTTAGGTACGGTAGTTATAAGCAACAGCAATCCTGTTAAATCCTGCCGCATCTTTTTCCTTTTCTGTCTGTAAATTAAATAACTCTAAAAGCAAAGAGACTTACGATGAGAAGACAGGTTCAGCTGAACCTGTTTACTCCAAGAACAGCAGGGAGAACAAAATGCTTTGGAAAGAGTCTGCTGGGAAACTCTGAATTTTTATTTTTTTCCCTAGGAGTGCAAACTAACGTGTTCTGAAGAAGCGCAGGAACTGATCGCATTCATTTGTGCAGTCCTGGTTTGAATATGCTTTTAAAGGAAAATCTGCTCACTGTCTCATGAATACCTCCATAGGGAGAGGTCCTCACTCTGCTCTGGGTAGAGCGATGGCAGCTGATGAGGTGCAGAACGCCACCCAGATGGCAGGGTGAGACTGGTAAACCAGGGAGGAGCATTAAGTCTTTCACTAACAGCCTGTAGCAACAAACAAAGCACACCGGAGGTAAGCCTGCCTTAAGCCAGAAGTAATTCTCGGCTCAAGCAGCAGTTGAAAAGCTGGACGACAAGCGTGCGTCAAATTTGGGTTATAAACATGACAAAGATGAAACCCACAACTCGAGGAACTACACTCAAAGCTTTGACTAAGAACAAGCTTTAAGCCCTTAACCCCTGGTGCAGCTTTGAAAAGGAGGATTACCACTTGTGGGCAGTGTGAGAACAGTGCCAGTCAGAGAGGAAGATTCCCATGAAAGAAAATTTTTAAATCCCTGAAAACTGCTATTGCTCACAGTTCTGATTCAACGCTATTTACACTGCTGTGTACTGCAAGTCACTAGGATGGAAATCACCTTCATTTCATCATTAACCTGATTTCTAAACACTTCCTACCCAATCTAATTTCAGAATTTGTGGGTTTATTAGTTGTTTGGGTTTTATAAGCTTGGGCATAGTTTGGGTTGAGACTGGGGAAAGGGTTGTTGAGGAAGGAAGAAGCACAAAGGAGGTCTCCCCAGACATTCAACTCCTGCTCACCAGCTTTTGTGTAGGGTTTGTCTTACCCCTTCTCCCTCTGCCCGCTCTAAGGAAAGCTCCTGCAGATGGAGACCACGTGAAAGCCTTAACAAATCAAGACAGGTTCCCACTTTCCAAAACAGGTTCAGCTGGGACAGATGTGGAAGTCTCTGGTCTGTATTACGCAGAAGTTAGGTCACATTATAAACCTTTGTTTGTAAGATATATTATGGTGTGTATATATATATATAACAAAAGCTTCATACCAGAACACCTTGGCAGAGTGCTGGCTTTTGCAGAAGTGTCCTTGCTTAAGGACAGTAATATTTCTGTTCACGCCTGCACCGAAATCCCAGTTAATACAGTTATCAAGCCTGTTTTCAAAGCTGTTACATTATTAAACCTTCAAAATTGAAGTTCAGTAAGAACTAGAGGATTGCACACAGTAGCTATTCCACAGCACCAATCCCCTAGCACGGGTTTTAACCTTGGCTTCTTCCAAATCCCCCTAATTAATTTTTTTTTTTCCAAAGGCCATCAATCTGAAGCAGACAAACATCAGTGAGTCAATTCATTAACATTCCTATATTTCCACTTATCTTGGGCCACTTCTTCTCTTATTAATAGCTAGTAAGACTGGCATTTCTAAAAATAACCAACGAGTGCTGGAAGCAAAGCTCCAGGGAGCCCTCCCAAACCCCATCAATTCTCCCCGTAATACTTGGGAGTCTCCTCCTAAGGTCTCCCGAGTACACCCTGGCAGTTGGCAATCTCCGAGGCAGTCCGTGAATCAACATCCACTATGAACTACGAGATGCTGATTACTCAAGTAATTTATTACTTCTAGGGTGACCAAAAGGCTGTTTACACGAGGAAATTAGGATACTTTAGAGTACTGTCAAATATGCCCTGAAAGTTTACCTCTGATTTATATGCCAGCTCAGTTTCTCTCCCCTAATGTTCTTCATCACAGGTGAATTTAACACCGGTATGATGCATCGGGTTTACTTTTAGAAAATTCTGAACCTCCGTTTTCTCCCTAACTGGAAAAGGCAAAGGCAAGAGTAGCACAGTTTCCTTAAACACATGAGACAGTGTGCTCAAGCAGCACCAACAGACTGGGAGATGAGTCACCGACTGTAATGAACGATTTTATGTCTCATGGAGACTACAGAAAACAGGTGGTATTAGTTTAATTTCTATTCACAGCCTTGCGATTGTGGATTCCTGGTTGCTGCAGTATGCTTAGGAGAAAGATGTTGGGATCAGTCACCCCAATCTGATTATTATGGTCCTACTGATCTTAATCAGGAGGCAATCATGAATTACTCACTTGTTTCCCATTTACTTGTTTGTATCATGTTATTTTACAGTACTGCCTGATAGAGAATATAAAAATGCGAATGCTTCACACTGAAATATACCACTGACTCACTGCTGAGGGGGAAGGAGTTTTAGCCCTCCTTGAAGCAAGAAACGGGCAAGTACGAGACACGACACCTGACCTAATGAAGGGGACATCTGCATTTGCAGGCAAGTGAAATAATGTTTAATTAAGAGTATTGACTGGGTTACACGTGGGAAGGAAGCAAGCAGAGGCAGAGCAGAAGGCAAAAGTTTATACCTGAGATCCTCCAGGGAGTTTGGACAAAAGGAAAATTGGCTCTGTCAGGTAACATGCTCTGCCATGGAGGAAAGAGGTTTCTAATGAGTAGGGCTCTAATGGACACAGCCTGAGATGTCAGGAAATGTTGAATATAACCTTGATCAGGATGGGCAGCAAATCAGCTGGACAGGAGAGAGGCGTTTCTAATGTAACCTCACTAAAAGCAGATTAGTCATATGGTGGGTTTTTTTATTTCTTTCCTGTTTTTCATAACCACTTGTAATTGTATTGCCTGTTTTGGATGTTGCACATACATACTTTCAGCTGAATTTACCTTAATCTGGCTCGAGTTATATGCATTTCCAAACCAACTTCAAGCCCACGCTTCAATACAAGGTTGTGGCAAATAATCAGCCAGAGACTCCTGGACCCCTCCAGACTTACCTCGCTCCCCAAATTTACATCCTAAAGGGCGAGACAGCCCCCTGCCAGCTGCATGAGCTAGAGATGAGCCTCCGGCCTCCTATGTCTGGAGAGACAGGAGTATCTTCAGTGGTCAGAAGTGCACAGCGAGGCGCTGGCACACAGCAGGATACTGGGGGGCACCCAGTCATTTGGGGCTGTCCTAGAACAATCAGTCTGAGATGCCCCTGCTCAAAGCCAGGGTAGGGAACAGTCGCAGATGATCATAGAATCATTGAATGGTTTGGGTTGGAAGAGATCTTTAAAGATCATCTAGTCCAACCTCCCTGCCACGATGACCGCTGCTAATTTCTAACCAGAGCCAAACTTGAACTGTTCTTAGAGATGAGCCCTAACCTTTAGCCAATAATCAAAACCCTTCATGCTGTCCTATCTTAAAAATACATGTATTTCTTTTCGAAGAAACCAAAGAGAGAGTTTGCTACTTAGACATAACTTTCCTCAAAATTGTTAAGAGTAGAGAAATTCAACCATCCACTCTGTTACTTTGCCAGCAGGAGGCCTGCGAAGGTTTCAGCCCCGATGGACCAGCGCTGCCCCACGCAGTTCTCTGTCAGAGTGCACGCATCAGCGTAGAGCAGGGACCATTCCCTGAAGATGCAGTTTGCATGTTCTGGCACTATTTAGTTGACTAATACTGATGTAGCCATTAAGTGCAAGACTGGAAAATACTGTTGAAGAAAGGACACCGTTAAACAAAACATCGCCACAAAGCATTCATAAAAACACACAGTACTAATGAGAGAGGGTCCCATGGGAGATGTCTTCAAAGCAGATCTCCCTTACATGCATCCCTCTAAGAAGCAGTCAAAATTTTGCAACATGTTGGAGACATAACCTTGCAATAGGTTCCCATATTTTATTATTATTTTTTTTTAATATCTATTTTGAAACCAAAATTAGCAAAACCAAGTTCATCCTCCAATGGAGGAAGAACTTCTGGCTGCGTTTTTATTTCAGATAAAACCTACAGGAGAACTAAAATTCAAGTGGTAACATCTCCAAGGAAACACTTGTGGTCTTTGCAGATGCTGTAGATTCTGTATTCAAAGACAAATTGTACTATATTGTGCTTTTTACTCCAGGGCAAAAAAAATAAAAAGCACAGACAAGATCTTAGTAGGATGCCACAAACTGTGCATGTAGCAAAACAAGATTTCTTGCACTAGGTCTCGATGCAAAGAATATATTCTTCACATCAGTTCGCTAAAATACAGCTAAAATTAGTAACATGAATGTTTTCACAAATCATTCTTGAGTAATTCCTGTACGTTTTCTGTCCTTGTCAAAAGAAGTGTTCTTTAGCATGGAGGAATTGCGACTTCCTCTCTCCACACATCCCAAGCCAAGATGCTATTAGCAAAACTGAAAGCAACCATTTTCACTTTCGCCTCTCTTTACTGAGGAGCGACACGGTATGGACATTTCTTAGCTGTCTGAAATTCCCAGTTCAAACTGACATGCACGCAGCAGCAATAGGGAAACAGGTCTGGCACACATCTTAAGCAAAAAAGAAGTAGGGAATCTAGAGAATATAGAATTATCTTTAAGCATCTGGCTACTGCCTGCACGCTGTCCTCACTCATGCTCTGGCCCTTGTCACAAGCACGTGCTGAGATAGCCCACTTTGGCTTTTCAGCACCCAGAGACAGTACACAGCTGGAAACACACAGAGAAGTTCTTCACTTCAGCACTCAGCAGCGTGGATCCAAGCTGTGGATTTCTGCTTTTCGGGGTTTTTCGGTGGGGCAGCAGAAAATGATTTTTTTTAATATTATTTTTAAAAGGTCTGTATTACAGCTATTCTGTTTAAGTCCCCCAGCATACATTAATCTTATGCCAACAAGATGCAATTTGCCAGCTTCCCCAGTTATATAACCTGTATGCCTTTAAAAGCTTTCTATAGCTACTATAACTGATAATACAAGACAAATTAAGACAGAAAGGTAGTCCCAACCTTGAGTTCACACACACGCAATGAACTGGTGCCACTCTTCTTAGTCACAATGCCTTGAAAATGAAATAGGAGAAAGGGCTGCAGCTCTTTCTTATATAGCTCCCTTCTTCATGATAATGCTTAATGTATCCTAAAAGCACATCTGTCCACCCTAATGACGGTACTTGTAGAAAAGACTCTAAAATGGAGGCTGGCAATTTTCTATCCTCATAAGCTCTGGAAAGCAGCCCTCGACAATAACAACCTGTGACGGGGCCAAATCAGCGAGGTCGGAAATAGCAGTGTTTGGAGGACGAAGACACCCATGGTCACGCAGTCTGTCTCCTTCGGCACTAAGAGCAGGATGGCTCCCCACAGCGCGTCCTCTGGTATGCTCCTTACAATAATAGTATCGTCTGGACAAAGCTACGATGGAATTTGACTCTATTATGAAGAAGCATCTGCTGATGCTCATTTTTGACCTAATACGATGAATGTTCACAGCAGTGGCGTTGGCTGCAGTGGGTTTATTTTCAGATTAAGATACATATTTTTTAAACAAACAAACAAAAAAAAAGGGATAAAGCAAAGGTACCTGAAATTACAGCAATTTTCCATGACCCATGCTCCTCCTTGGCTATTCTTTCTGCCTCCTCCATTAGTAACATACCAAATCCCTATAATGGGAGAAATAACAGGAAGAAAACATAAGTTCTGTAAAAATAGAAAACATAAGCAAGGTCAGAATGTAAGCATTAATACAGTTCCAAAAGGCTCATATTTTTGGTGCAGGAATGATCCTGTGATCAGGAATATTGCTGAATATTGCAGGAGAGAGCTTGAGAAGAGCTATACCAACCCTAAGCTTAACAGTGGAGTTTTTTTAGGTTGTTTTTTTTTTTTTTTCTGATCATGAAATTATTCAAAGGCAGTTTTAGTGTCTGACTGCTTCTCAATGGCAGGAACAGAATGAAGTTAAATCCACTGATGGTAAGTCAACTTGGTAGGCATCCCGTAATTCCTAGCGCTGAACAAGTCTATCCTGCTGAGATAACCAATCCTAAACAACAATCATCCATCTTAACGGCTACTTTACTAGACCTGGCTTTGTGCTAGTGAATTAAACAAAGCCAGAGCACAAATGCCAGATGCAATTGCCTACACTGTCAAATTGCAGAAGGATCCCAGCGCCATTCTGTCTGGGGACATCAGTTGAAACGGATGAGGCCAGACACTATAGACCCAGCGACGGGCCCTGCTGCTCTTCACTTTTCTGATTTACACATTGCCTTAGCGCCTCATAATCTCTATTTCCACAACCCCCCCACGAGTCAGGAGCTGTTAAGTTTCAGGATGAGGAATTGAGGCACGCAGCGACCGCAGGGCTTGTCGGGACTACCCACAAAGGCTGCATCAAACCGTTGTGTGACCCTTGCAGATCTAGGCTAGGTTCAAGCTCTGTACCGCTCTCCTAGGCTCAGCTTATGACGCAGGAGATGCCAAAACAAAAAGAATTGCAGAAGAATATGTTAATATTCTGCACCAGACCCATGCCTCTGTTTACATTTGGAAATCTTGCACAGCAGGAGTGCTACTGGAATCACAATAATGCTTCAAAATAAGGGAATAGCCTTTCCACTCTATTTAACAACTTCGTTGTCCTACATATCTGGGAATAATTGATTGGATTAATTCCCTCCTAACATCAGAGGCCAAGAATTATACTTGGCTCTTTGTTCATCTGTTTTCCTGACAAGACGTAAAGAATGGGGCTGTGGCGACACTGAAGTAGATGTGATTTAATTCTAAAAAAAACAAATTTTAAGACTTAGAGGCATTTTAAAATAATACACAGAAACCTTCATTCTAAGACGTCCTTCTGATCAGAAATTGCCCCCACAGCTGCGAAGAATGCTTTCTGATTAACCTCTTGAACACTGACTATTCCAAATGAACATGAGTGCGTCATATGCCATGAAATTTCAATTTGCAGCCTATTTTAATGTTTGTACTTGGCTACTTTCAATTGATTTTCTCTCTATTTTTTTTTATAATTTTTTTTTCAAGTACTTATGATGACCACTTTTTCTTCCTAAATTTTTAAGTGTTAAGTCTTTTACAGTGGAAATATCCACTTCTTCCTCCCCCTACCCCCAGCCACTGCCTCATGGTCACACATCATCAGCGTCTAGCAAAACTGCATCTTAATACATATACTCAGGGAAAGATTAATAAATACAAGGAAGTTAATTTAAAACATTAGCCCTGAGCACTTCTGGCAAAGAGGACAAACTGATTGCTTTTTTAAAAGCTCAGTCTAAAGGTTCAGAACCTACTGGGGCAAAATTTAATTCACATTTTTGCTCACTGCAAGCCACAGCATGTTACATGCAGCAGAAGGATAATGTGCCATTTTCATAGGAGTCACTGTAAGGAATCAGAAACACAGCTTTCCACTCCATTCCTCACATGCTTAAGATACATATGAAATGGTCTCACAAGTGTGTCTGAAGCAAAAAAACTGACTCAACTGAAAGACTTCTAGTCAGGAGTCTCACCAAATCACTTAATCCGATAAACATCTCAGAACCAAAGTTGGATTTCTTCTCTTTCGGTAGGAAGAATGTATTCAATAAATGTTCCTTTGAAAGAAAACTGGGTGGTATCAAGCAAAATCTCATCTTCCCGCATGTAATTATTTCAGATTTCAGAAGTGAAATTCATCTATCCACCAAGATCAATTTTAGAAGGAACTAAAAAGATGCAACAGATGTATCCCCTTTGTTTTGGTTTTACTCAGTTTGCAGTCAAGTTCGATGTACCGTACCAGATATCAAAGGAAAGATACTTCAGAACCAAAGATGCTTAGTACTCGAAAGCCAAATAAGCAACAGCATATATGAGCTCATATTGTATGGACATGAAGCAACACTGATAGCATTCAGCCATGCTTTTTTTTTTTTTCTACCTCAGAGCAGTTGCAATTGCCTAAACGCGATCACACTAGCAAAAACTCAGAAGCAGCATGATTTCAGCAGGTGAAATGCAAGAAGGGGCTCAAATTCAATTCTGTTTCTATTGCAGTGGACTATAAGTCAAAGCAACTGAATGAACCTTAGATTATTAAATCCCCTCTCAGGAGAGGGGAGGAGGGTGCAAGAAAGAGGTACAGATGAAAAATAAAGATGGCTTGGAGTACCTGGTGCTGAAATTTTGAAGGATCCCGACTGCTCACGGGGACCACGCTACCATACACATGCAATTCCCGGACAATGGAAACACCTCCTTTCAGCTCAGGTCTGAATGACTCCTCTGAACACTTGCGCAGTCGTAGAAGGCCAACGAGAATATCCTGCTCTGGATCTTCATAGGACAGGAACGTCTCCCAGCCACCATTAGCCACATAATCTCTTCTAACTAATTCAATCTGGTCAAACAGAAGATGACGAATACAAACAGGAAAAGAGAAAAGGAAAACCTCTTTAAAAATATTTCAGCAACATGTTGAACAGACCAAAACCAATTTCATGGATCCATAAAGTATTATGATTCAGAGAAAACATGAAGTGCTTTCTTAAAGGCCAATTTAATTCTAGATGGATTTTAGCAGTACTGGATAAGAACTGCTGTTACTGCAGTCATTTTAAAGACAAAACATGCGACTAGTTTAATAGAAATGTATTTGCCAATGGGACAGAACTAGTCTTCTATCCCTCTTCGCAAGCTTTCAAGAAGGGCTGGTAACCCACATGGTTACCTGTTTGTAAGTCAGAAATCAAAAACCTGTTTCTTGAGTTACTCAAGTTTCATAATCACTGCAAAAATCAATGGGGGCAGCAACTCTTGCCTCTAACCAAGGGACTTGCTCTAATTGAAATTCAGTCCTAGTTACAAACTTGCTAATGTAGAACGAGTAGTTTTGCATCTGCTTTCACTAAACCTGCATTTAGGTCCATGTCTCCACTGCTTTGCAGAAGAAACGGCTTGAGATGTCTACAGAACATGGGTCTTCTAAGCAGCAGCCAATTTCTTTACTAATTACCAATTAGTTCTTTCCAGCACCGCACAGGATCTAACTACATGAGCAAACTGTACAGTGCAACAGGAGTCGATCTGAAAGAGTTGGTGCTGAGTGAGTATTGCATCACGTGTGCTTTACAGAATCAGCAAAAAAATTGTTTGCTTACTCATTCAGATAGTACTGAAGACACCAAAACCATCCAGACAAGAACCCTGAGAACTGACCAGTAACAACATATTAATTGCCTCAAAATTCATTTTTGATACCAATGTAGACAAAGGCAGCTCTGAAGATCATAACAAGTGGAAGGGAAAAGTGAAGTGAGAATTGGCTGACTGTGGAGAATACAATAAAGACCATGCTTGGGTAGAAGAAATTACTTCTGCAGAGCACTTAGAAGCTATAAAGACTAACCAGTGGATAAGAGAGCAGAAGGAAGAAAAAAAAAATTCTTTTTCAGACAGTCTTGACCTACTATCATCAAGGAGCAGCCCCAGGACCCAAGACGAGACTCCCTTATGGCAACATGAGACCTGATCAAATCTCACAAAACAGTAGCTGTGTTTATACGTAGCAGAGTTAGCACTGAGTTTGATGTAACCTGTAGCCGATGTGATAATGTCACATCTTTGGTGGCATAGTGAGTCACTCCATTTGCATTTTGAATTGATATAGTATAGCTGAAACAGCAGCCCATCCTTGCTGTAGGGACTCCCTTGCCCACCTGTAACAACCAGCTGCTAAGCAGACCAAAACTATTTCCCAAATTGCCTGGCTCAACAGAGGAGTGGCAGCCATAGTTTGCAATATTGAGAGCCTGATGACAACACAGTATATGTTTTGGGGTTTTCAGTACAAACTAGTCCTGGTGCTCAGCCCATAAACTAGGCACCCATCACCAGCCAGTGTACATTAGGTGCGCTCCGGGAAGGTGCTTTCTAAATTAATCTGAAAGGACTCAGGCTGCTGTGCCTCGTGATGCTTTCAAAGTGGATACAATCAGAAGATTTGCCTCAAAAGCACACCCCTGATCTGAACTAAAACCATCACAGAGGTACACCTGCCATCATTCCGACAGGCTGCTTTAACTTTAGGAATTCAAACGTGAATGGCAAGTGTCAGTGGATGCCCTGGGGTTTCTAATATTTACATCCCGACAGTACAGTATAGGATTGTTCCCTACGTATAGCGGTGCCGAGGTGGCCAACAGCGTCCTGGCTTCTATCAGGGATAGTGTGGCCAGCAGGACCAGGGCAGTGATCGTCCCCCTGTACTGGGCACTGGTGAGGCCGCACCTCGAGTGCT
>NW_009622768.1:22773-31851 GCF_000690535.1 Cariama cristata
GATAGGACAAGAGGAAACGGCCTCAAGTTGCGCCAGGGGAGGTTCAGGTTGGATATTAGGAAAGATTTCTTCACCCAGAGGGTTGTCAGGCAGTGGCACAGGCTGCCCAGGGAAGTGGTGGAGTCCCCATCCCTGGAGGTATTTAAAAGCCGTGTAGATGTGGTGCTGAGGGCCATGGGTTAGTGGTGGGCTTGGCAGTGCCAGGGTAACAGTTGGACTCGATGATCTTAAAGGTCTTTTCCAACCTAAACGATTCCATGATTCTAAACCCTGCCATGTTCTTCCCAGTACTACTACAAAGACTAAAGCAAAGGACCTCAGTATTTTTTCTGCAAACCCTCTAGTACCCAGAAATCCATGAATTAAAGATTTGTTTACAGAAAAGCCATAAGAGATTCTGTCACCTGCCTGCTCCACTCCATGACAAAGCCCGGATGAACACAATTAAATCCCTTACTGACTACAGAAGCAAGGCTCATTTCAACACTGATGTACAGCTCGCGGGGTAAGCGCCCAAGCAGATGTCTGCCAATGTGCCAAGTTCTCCAAGAGCACAACTCCGCTCCAGCTTGTGCGTCAGGACAGCTGACACAGACTGATCCAGATCTACCATTAGGTACATAACACCACTAGTAAAATGGAAATGTACAGCAAAATAAAAGACCGTGAGATTTTTAAAAGACCCAGATCCTGCAGTTAGTTTCATACATGGAAAAGCCGTTAGGTTACAGCTTACTGCTAACGTCTAAAAAAAGCAGAAAATATTATGAAACACTGCTCTATTAAGAGTTCGAAATGGCAAGATTGGAGAACTCCTGGTTTCCTCTGAGGACAAACCAAAACAAGTAGAAAACATGGTTCCATTGCCTGTCCTCCAGCAGGGAGTAGATGCCGTGTTATGCCCACATCCACTCCGAAAGCCACTTGTAGACAAGAGATGAATCAAGATTACAGGAATCTTCACCAGGGGGCTTTATATGGTGTCCATTTTTGTAGCATCATAAGGTAAGGGGAACTGCTCAGAAAAGTCCCTCCTAGATCAAGTTCTCCCCACTTCCCTGGGCACAGAGGGTCCCAGGATAGATAAATCCCCTCCAAGGGTTTTCAGGGACTCATGAGAAGTACAAAGCCTTTTCCTTTTGGGATACTGGTATAAACATGGCAAAAGCCACCCTGAATCCCGCCCTGGTCAGCTGGTGCATAGCCATGTGCAGCAGCATGCTGCAGTGCCCAGTGTCAGGCCCTTGTCTTTAAACCATCCTGTGTGCTGGGTAAGAACAACCCTCATCAGGCTGGATCACCATTGCGGTATGTGACCCTATCAAACAGCCAGCACAGCCTGGTTTAAACTGACTTCGACAAACAAAGGGAAAACCCAGTGGCAGATCACAGTCTTAACCTAAACCAGCTACTGCCAGCTTAAAAACCTGCCTTATTCCTACTACGGCTCTATACCAAGATCATTATCTTGATACAAAACCCCCTGCTTTGCAGGAACAGCTGCTTCTATGTCTTACGTTTTCTGCTTTAACACTAATGTAGGTTCATATCTGTAACAGAGCTGTCATTGCCCCTCGCCTTTCAGCAACTGTCAATCCAACGTCTCTTTACAGCAACAATTCACTAGAGCATTTTTAAGGCTATTACATAGCCCTGTGCAGCCTTAACCATTCTGAGAGCAAGCAAATACCTTCCGCTGCTATGGAGAAACGCCACTAATTGAATAGGCAGCTTAGAGACAGCTCTGTAAATAACCAGCTACAGGCAAGTAATCTACTTCAAATTGATTTAAAAAAAAAAACCAACAAAAAACACACCCACAAAAACTTTTAAAAGCAGACACACCATCACCATTATAAAAATACATACAGCCTACTGATCCTTAACAGAAAGAAGTTGCATGAAGTGTAACTAATTACAGCAACTGATTAATTTATTTTAGATCTGACATGATAGCCTCTCTTATCAAGAGGGTGCGTTGTTTACTCATAAAGCTAAGAAAAACATCACACCTTGTCATTAGTCTCAAGCGCATGAAAAATTATACCATCTTCAGAATATTTCTCTTGCTTGCTGTCATGATAAATTTTGCTAAGACTACATAATGACATCCTCCTGCCACTCAGACAGATGAGTTTAACAAAGGGAATTTTCAACATAACGTTGCTTTGAAAACCCTGTGATAAGCTATTTGCTAACTACTCAAGAAATTTACAATTTAAATTAGATCAGCACTGCTGACAACAGACATCTTTGGAAGATGTTTTGTGAGATGACCGTTGATTAGATAACAGGAGCAGAGCACAACGGCTGCACGGCCTATGTACAAACAAGTCTGTACAGCCTCAGTTCTTGCAGAAATCTGGTAAGAACAAGATAATTTATTTGAAATCGTTACACATTTATATACATTATATCCAAGTATACTGGATTTCTGTTATGCAAGATGGGAAGTATTGCACTCCATCTGAATTCACATAATGGCAGGAGAAAAAGAGAATATAGCTCCTAGTAATCTCTGATTTGCAAAGTGAGAACATCTTCCAGATGCTAAACTCAGAGAATATTGACTCTACTTAACTTCTGGCACCAAACTCAGAGCCTCTTTGAAGCCTAAGTAATCAGCGGAGCTTCCCAAGCACAAGCGAGAGGACCTCTCGCAGGAATCTCTCTCTGTGCTGACACATCGAAAGCCTAACCCCAGTTCAGGGGCTCACATTTAGTAAGTAGGTGCTTGCCCACTGCACAGAGGAGGGGAGAGGTATGCAAGTGCCATTCTCATTCAGCTTTCTACCTGGGGGTGGTAGTACCTTCTGCCTGGCACAAAGAATTCTTGTTTGAAATTAAAGGCAATCCATGATGGACAAACTCCAGTCACTTCAGTCCCTCCTTCATGTCAGCAAAGGAACAGGAAGAGAATACTTCCAGGGTATGATTTATTAGCCACAGCACACATGTATAGTAAGACGGATCAGACCTTGTGTGATCTTAGAAAGCTCACCCCTCCTTAGGTGCCATGGTCCTCCTGATCACTTTGTGGAAGGATTGATCCCTCCTTGTGACTACAGTGAACTGGAGGATTAGTTTCCTAAATTGGATGCTTGAAGTTCAGCAGTGAACATTTTTCTTTCTATAAAATAAGCACATCAATCTTTTTGTGGACTATTTTAGGATTTTAGGAAGGAAAAAAACAACATATGTGTCAGATGCTAAATGGACCTACTCACACATAAATATATACATACATGTGCACAAGTGTATTTATACATATACGGTTTGCCTACATAAACATGCACATTCACACAAAAGGCTGTAAACTCATCGTGCTAAACACTAAAATGCACACACGGTGTTACTGGTATTTTCTACATCCAACTTTGTAATGAGGAGGGAGATAAGGGAAGGCCGTTATTTTGTTATAGCAGTGCAAATACCAAAATAACTGCCGGTTGTAGTCAGTTTATTGAACATGGTGGTCCATAAATTTCAACATGTGACTGTGCTCAAACAAAAGACATCCAAAGCTGCTGCAAAAATAAATGGAAAATTGGATCCAGCTACAAAGGCAAACCGCAGGACTGGACGTGCAACAAATGAGTCCCAACGCCTCCGCACCAAACATATAACAAATTGTGTCTGAAACAAGCTCCTAGAAAAAAAGACAACTCATACCTGATATGGTCTCACTTTATGGTGAATTTCTTGAATTCCAACCTCTCTTGTCCTGACATCACGACACTAGGAAAAACAAGGGAGGAAAAAAACCACAATAACATAGGAGAAAAACATTAAGCTCTGAAACATACAGGTTTCCAGCCACCTACTGGGTTCAAAACTAAACTGAAATAGCATGAAGTTGCACAGATGAATTTCAAATGGGTAGACTTCAAAATAAAAATGCTCACCGATCCATCCCTAATATACCTCAGAAAGAGGTCTCAGTGCTAAATGGAAAGACATGCTGGCAAAAATCAATTCACTAAGCAACCATTATGGCTCATGAGGAAACGTTCCCTTCGATTCACAAACAGCAGGGTCTGGAGGAAAAGTCAACATACACAAAAAGATAGCAGAGGCAAAAAAGACTTTGGCATAATCCGTTTTTACCCTACATTGGGAAGGTCAAACATCTGCAAAATCTACACCAAGGCACCACAGAGTCCTCAAATAGCCAGTTTTTGAATCTCAGCAACCCTTTTCTTGCTTTTAAATGAGAACTGTTGCAGAAGCTCTACCCATAGTTGGTAGAAAGTAAAGCTAACGCTGATCTGGCATCCACAGAGCATCACTGAGGCTGGGACCAATGATGGAGAAAACAAAGACAGCCAAAAGGAATCTTCTCTCTCTTAGAAGTCAGACAGAGGAGGAGATGAGGCTCCAAGCTCAGTGCTTGAGAGATGGGTTATAGCTTGCATAAACTTTTGTGCTTCTTAGCAAAGCCCTTGAAAGTTGAATAACGTGGCACCCATTCACATAAGCAAACAGTCGTGATAGTATAAGCACTCCTGCTGTGGGAGATGATGTGCATTCACATCTTAGTAGGTTTATCGGAAAGTCCAACGCTAAGCTTGACCCAACTTTTGTCAGTAAAGTTCAGCCACAACAGTTTCACTCAAAGCAGCTGAGTTGCAAATGCTCGTTTCATTCCACTAGTGCTGCTGTACTTGGAGGGAAGGAAGATAACCTCCATCAATGGGCTAAAATTGCTCTAACAGCAACAACACCTACCTGCCCAGGTATTTCCAAAAGCCGGACTTTTAGACAGGGGAAGAATGTGTGAAATTCCAATTCACACAGAAACTCAGAGTACCCAGAACAAGCACAGGTCTATCTCATCTCCTGTCCTCTGAATGCTTTTAAATTCCATTATCAATATAAAGCAACAGTCCCCCACATAGCAGAAAGAAGTGGGGTTTTGTGTTGGTTTTTAAAGTGGGCTACGGTAAAACCAGGATTCACTGTCGTACCAGGATTCTAGAATAGACAAACTCTTCTCTGCTTTACAATTTCCTAGCTACACAAACAGCACAGTAAAAGGCAGAGAAATATCCACTCTTCATTAAGAACCCCAGAACTGAGGAAGGACAATGTATTCTGGGATGCTGCTTTAAAATTCTGTGTCCCAACTGTGCATCTCCACTTGCACTCGGTGGCTGGCAATCACAAAGGCCAGCATCTGGTCCCTCCAACAAGGCTCCTCAAGATCAATTTCTTTCCAACGACCACAGACACCAGTTGCAGTGTTGGCATGATCGATCCCCATCTCTCAAACACACTCCTCACCAAGCCATTCTCCAAAGACGGACGCCAGAACTGTCAGAGGTGGTAAGCTGGCTGATCTTTACTATCGAGTCTAAAATATAAAAGATTCCTACAAGTCCCTTCCTTGCCTTGGCCTTTTCCTCTCCTTTTCCAAGCTGAGAGACAAGAGGACAAAGCATATTTATAATTTTCTCCTATGACACAAGAAAAACACAACACTACCTTACATCTGAAGCTATATTGCAGCAGACCGTTTGGTTCCTCATTCCACCAACTGCAGTGTTTCTGCCTCACTAAATGAAAATCTAGTCCTCTGCACAGCAGAGATATTTACAGATTTGCTGCTTCTGAAAGCGATGACTGCCAGCCTGACAAGCCCTTTAAAGGTTCAGCTCTGCCCTGACTGCCATGGATCAGCTATTCCTGCTTCTCCAGTTGGTCTTGATCAGGTTCAGACCAAACGATGTGGTTTTAGTATCAAACCTGGGGAAGAGTTCCCTAGTAGCCCTAAAGAACTCAATTGAAAAGGCTTAGCTGCACCACAGAGGTTGTCTCCCCTGCCTGGTTTTGAAGTGAAAAGTCAGCAGGAGGGATGGAAGCTTCTGTGGCTGGCAAAGCTGTCTGCCAAATCCTGGCTTGCTACTGGAGAGAGACTGGGAGGAATGATTTAAGGAGAAAGTCCAGGGCATCAGCTTAGGAGAGATTAAGTGATATGGAAAGCCCAGCTGGAAGGAACACAGCTTATAGTTTCTCTTCTGATCTTTTGCGCTGCAACTGTAAGATCCAAGTGAGATGCCAAAGGCAGTATGGAGCTAGATGTAGCCCAGAGAACTATCCACGATAAATACCAAAAATATAAGTCAGCAGCACAAGTTGCTGTGGGACTACAGACACACACACACAGTAGCCGAAGACTTTACTATTGCCGGATGCAGTAATGCCTTAAAACCGCTTTAAGAAGAGGCGAGCTAGAAAGAGGGAGTGTTGAATCACAATACAGAGGCATGGAACAGTTGCGGTGAGGATCTGCCCCTGCCTGAACACCAGGACAGCAAAGCAATTAAAGCCTTTGGAATAGTCTCAAGGAGCATGGGGTTTGTGTGATGTTTTGTCTAGGAAGTTGGACATCCTAAGAAAGGAAGAACTTGGGCGTAACTTTACTGGAGAATTTAGAAAGTGTGGCTGACAACCGGGTTTTGGAGGGAGGTTCAAAGAGAGAGCAGTGTCAGAGCAGAGCATGATGGGCACTGTGAATGCCGACCGCTGCAGCGACCCTCTGAGAAAAATCAAGACTGGGTATACGTACCTTCTTCTGACTTCAAATACAAACTCCATTCCTTCCTCCCTCCCCCTCCTTCTCTCCGCCTCTGATCATATTTTTATTTGACCTTAGAAATATGAAGAATATCAAGTCTCATTTGTTTGTGCTGAAATCTCTCTTGGAAGATTTCTCTGGCCTCAGACTAAGAGCTTTTCCTCCAATTGTTCAGTCAAGTAAGTGCATGTGTGGGAAAAAGAAACGAAGGATAATTTCTAATAGCATAAATAAAAAAGAAACCTTTCTGCCTTCTCTCTGATTTAAGGGTTTCATTCTGCTAAAAAAAAATAGAGTATCACAAACTAGTTACCAAGTACCTTCAGGAATGGGGTGAAAGTGCTAAAATAAAAATCAACCAACCAGAACCAGCTTTTCAGAAGTATCATCAAGGTGATTTTTAGTCATTAACATTCTTTGGAAAGACCTTTGCACATCATTTTAGTTCAGCAGTAAACCTGGCTCCTATCCTGTCTTCTAGTCATTACTTTCCTCTCTGCTACTCTGCGTAAAGTCATCAAGCAGCTCTCTCTTAATATCAGTTGACAAATATTTTACCTGTGTCCCAAGATCTTTCATCCTGGCCAAGGCAAGCTCTCTCAGATTCCCGTGCTCCACTCCAGAGCTGACTAGTGGCATTGGGATATCTCTGCACATAAGAGGAAAAAGAAAAACCTCAAACAACTGCATTAGCAGACAATACACCATAAAGCACCATTATGGTCACCGAAGCCAAGATCCCAAAGAGCAGACCACAGAACTTACCTTTGTTCCAAGTCTTTGGTTGAACAAGAAATAACACCAGCAAAACACAACTAAAAGCAGGAGAAAAATGAAGGGAAAAAGCTACAGATTTTATTGTAGTAAAAAGACTGAAGACAACAGTAGGCTTTTACAATCTTAAGAAATGGGTTATAATTTTGCTCTCAGTTCTTCACTTGGAAGCCTGGACTAAAAAAAAAGGACCATCCAGCCAAGTCTGTGCCTCGCCTAGGACTCCAGGTCAGATGTTCTTCATGGTATCTGTTGCTGGAGACCAGCAACTGGGAACCAGACTGCATCTTTCTGCATTCTCCGAGTTGAATGCTCACCAGGGAAAATTCATCAGAATTACAACATATTTATATTGGGATGCTAGCTGCTTGGAAGTGAAAAAGTTCTGTGCAGCAAATAATTTGCAGCAAAGCCCAGCCAGAAAGTCTAGGGCCTTCCTATGGGAATGTCAATCATGAGTCCGCAAATGGTAGAACTCCTCCCTTCACTTCTCCAAGGAAGGTACTAAAATGAAATTTGAAAGCAAGACCAGGTTTGGCCTCTCCGCTGCCTACCAGGGCAGTTTGTCCCCCTAGAGATTAGGAGAGCAGGATACTATCCCATAGGGAAAGGAAGATTTTCACCTTGATCTGGATGCATAAAAGAAACATGTGGGTGACTGGCACACCCCACTTCATGCTTACCTTCTATCTCATGCTGTACTATATGGTGATCTCAAATGCTTCTCCCTCCCCCTGCTCAGACTCCACCCTGGCACCCCTGGTAGCACACCACCAAGTGCACTACTGTGTAATCCAACCCCCCTCGGATCTTCTACAGGGAAATAAGGACTATACAACTATGAAAGATACTCAGTAAATTGTACAACAGGTTGGTCTCAAAACAGGGCGCCTACATTCTTTGGTGAGTATTTGTCCTTTATCTATGCAAGCATTCAACAGAGTAAAGAACAGAACATCACAAAAAACCATACAGAGAATGGGATGGTTCAGGGAATTGGTAATGTAATTAACTTAACCCGTGTTGGTTTAGTAGTGATTGAAAGTCATCACCATCTAGAAGCTGTCTGATGACTTGATCTATACAGTTCCTTGAGGACTTGCATCCACACCACGGCCCCCGTTAACAATTACTATTTTTAGCAGTAGCTGTATAAAAGATAAAGGTCTTCAGGGGTCCTAAAGACCTGATCCTTGTGCTGCTTCAGCCTTGTAGAAGTCAGAGACACTTGCAAGGGGGGCAAGAAAAGGAATTTTCCTTTACTGCTAAGAATGAAAACAAGGGCTTCAGGACTCCAGGATTCTCCTCCCATTTCAGCATCGCACTCCAATTTCGGTATAACTTTCTTCATCGTAATGGATACCTCGTCTTGTACTTTCCGCCCCTGTTTTCCCTGCTCTTTTTTCTATAAAGCCAAAGGGTCTATGAAAAATTCCTCGCCTCTTACACTCGCATGCCAAAAAGTTGAGGCAAAATACAATTTGCTAACCAGTTGATTTATTCAGTGGATTTCTTTGAGTAAATAAGACACTGCAGAGCCAACGCAACATACTTCAAAGAGCTTCAATTAGAGGAAATGAGCACTTCACATTGAGTCTAAAGGACACACTAGAGGAGAATGGCATTTTCATCAGGGTATGTTAGATCTACAGTGATAATCTAACTAAATGCCTTTCTTCTAATTATGGAACAACTCCAAAAAGTCAGGCTGTATGTATTTTCCCTAC
>NW_009622768.1:31882-51516 GCF_000690535.1 Cariama cristata
AGACAAAACATCCTGATATCTTCCAGTACCAGGTCTTTAGCTAAATCCAGAGTCAGCTATAAAATAGTAAATGAAGTACTGCAAATAAAAGACAGATTACATCATACAGTAACTTGAGCCTCTCTCATCTGCCTACTAGGGAGCAAACTAAATTAAAATATTAATGTGAAAAATAAGCTTTTTAAGAAAGAGAAAGAAAGAAACAGGTTTTCCATCCCCACTTCAGATCAGGGCAGAGTATTTAAATAAGTACCCTGTGTGCAGCATGAGTGTACACACTAACTGCCTGTTTTCAATAGCCACAAGACAGCACTGTACCAGTGATTTTAGGACTTGTTAAAGGCTAAACAAATTCAGGGATACAGGGGATTAAATCCTGACCTTATTAACATTAATGTGCAGTTTGCCAGAAGCTTCAACAAGGCCTATCTAATCTTCTATTTTTCAAACATTTTGCATTAGGATACTTGTGAAGCAGTTGATCGAAGCACACAGTGAAAGTCTAAAGACCTTGAGTCTGCTCTCAGCTCTGACTTATTATATGATCTCTGTTGAGTAAAGTATTTTATTTCTTCATACCTACATCCCCCCATCAACACAGTGAAAATAACATTCATACAACACACCGAGATCCACGAAAGGAAAAGTCTCAAGGTGTGTGGCAGTACCGTCATTTCACAAGCTCTCACACACCAAAGCACTTCAGTGATAATAAAGTTCACAAACATTCAGGATAAATCTCTGACAGTTACAGAACACCCTGGAAGATATATTCTCCTCCAACCAGCCATTAGCAACAGCATCTCTTTTTTTTTTTTTTTTTTTTTTAGACATATTTAACCTGGTTTCTACAGTGTTTTGCCAGTGACACCTCTCCCATGCTCACCCGGCCCATTGAACTGATTATTTTGAGCTTGTGACAGACTACAAAAACACTGAGTCCCTTATGCTTCCTCAAAACCTGGTACTAAGCAACAGAGATCCCAAACAGTGGTCCTAATAAGGAAGGGCATAGATCGCTCAGTCGTCTTCTGGTGGTGGATGCTAGAAAATCTGAACGCATACATCAAAGGGCCAGTCAAGTACACAGAGAGCTCGGGATAACTCGCCGTCTGAGGCGCAAGCTGAATCTGAAAGGATTGTGGAAATAGAGTCTGAAATGTAAGATGTGAAGGATGGAGGACCTGTGGCAGCAGGTTGGAGGGAGACGGAAAGGGTCTGGGGTAGCAAACAGGGAAAAACTTGCTGTCCTCAGTGAAGCAGTGTTGGGAACAGCACACAAATGTTTTTAGAAATCTGGTTTTGTTCATTATTCTGTTACTGAGCCACACAATGGCCCTGAAAGCAATTTAGATCAAAGCAGTAGCTTTTGGACTTTGCACTAAAGGTGTAAAAATCTGTAATCACCACGAACAAGTTTCAGATAACATGAGCCAGTCAGTAAGAAAACAGCTATTCCACTGGAACATAACAACTGACAATCAGATGACAGCTGGATGGAGGCTGCTGCTGTTGACTGAAGAAATCAGTCAAGCTCAGGCAAATCAGCACACCAAGCAAAAACTTTTCCAGGCCTGTGTTCCTTAGGAGATGACCTGCTAGACTGCAAATTCATGCTGTCCTCTAAGAATAAACCTGTTCATTTTAGATACGAAGCTATGGTGATAGCATCATGAACAAAGGGACCATTGCGTCTGTAGTGGAATTGAGGAGGAGGGAGATGTGCAGGGAGAAAAGGTAGGAGTTTTGCCTTTAACAATGCTCCTATAAGTGATGTGAAAAGCCTGGGGGAATACCAGGTAGATATTTCCTGTAAGCCATGTTTTGCTTTCTTCATCAGCATCACACCCTTCTTCTCAAGAGTTCAGCTACAGCCACCAGTGTCTCACTGTAACAAAGATCTGAAGAAAGGATCTCCTGGCTGCTGAAACTGTGTCTCAGTTACTACAGACTGCTGTATCACAATCACTTTCATAAGCCTAATCAAGCTCCACCATATTCATATTTAGCTTCTCTTCCTCTTTGGTAACTTTGGAAAGCTACTCCAGAATCTCAGTCCTGACCAAAAATTCCCAGCTTCCTGCTTCGTTTTATGCAAGGCTACTTCTTATTTTCTCACACTCTGCCAAAATCAATGTTCTTATTTCTTAAAAGGTTATTTTCCTTCTCTCATAGATTTACAGAGGTCATTTATGTCCACATCTATCCTTCAAACAAAAGACTGATGCTCCTCTGCGCACATTTCCACAGTTCACTTTCTTGAAGATGGGCATTACTCCAGACAAGGTCTTAGCAAAGCCTTGTCTGGCTGCTGTACTAACACTTACATCTCTAAAAACAGTTATCTTGGAAAAAAAATGCTTTTTGTGGCTGCATTCACCAGTGGCTTATTCATATTACAGACCAAGACATTAAGAACTTTTTCTCCTCTGCTGTTTTCACATGGTGATCTCATGGTTTGCAGCAAAACCCCTTCCAAGTTTGAGCTCAAACTTCCCTGAACTACCTCTCATCCCATCTTTATCCCTCCAGCTTCACCACCGCCACCAGATCCTACCTGTGCATCCTCTCTCTTTCAAGGATGCTTCCCAGTCCCGCAAAATTTCCTCAATGCCCTACTACTTTTTATGCCCTTGTAAATAAATACAACTTTGAGCAAGATTAAGTTTTTAAATAGGCGTTTGAGAAACTCCACTAATAACCCTGAGTCCATACTTTCTTTGTCGATGCTACCCAGTGTTTCTCGCCTTCAGCAACTTTCTTCTCTACTGTTTCTCTGCTTATCCCCACTCCATCACATTTCTGAGAAGGTACAAAATCAAATGCCTTAGAGAAGTCCAGGTAGGTGAGGTCTAATGCTCAAGGCTTTCTCATTCTGCATGCTCCTGGAGAGTGAGGCATTGGCACTGTTTCCAGCTCACGTAGCTAGAAGCCAACTGAGTATTGTCTGCACATGCAAAAATAGGCAAGTACACTATAGCCTCCTTTCCTATTATTAGAGAGATTTAGGAGATAACAGAAGAAAAATAATCCAAGGAAGACCCCACACTGAAAACACAGTGCTAAATGGAAGTATCATCTATCGTCCTGGGAGGGGAGTGCCAGAAATGATGGCATTACCATAGTACATTTATGAAAACCCTGCAACACCCACAGGGAAAGGAAGGAAGTCTCTCTAGCCAAAAAAAATGTCACACCTTGCAGCTCCCGCAATAAATATAGGAAACTTCACCCACAGCCAAGAGGTAATTGCCCATCAATATTATTAAAGTACTATGTGTGCTGCATCCTATGCTCTTGTCTGACTGGCAGTGCAAGCAAGGCCTCCAGAAAGCTTGGTTTCTGGGTGGGTTTGAGAGGCAGTTCAATTTAAACAGCTTCTCATTCTACTTGGCCTTTCCAATTCTGAATAGATAGGAAGTAGTTTTAAAAATCTTTAGCGCATTAATGATTAAGGCTGAAAAATAACAAGAGGCTGAGTCAGATCTTGCTATAATTAAAATAAGAATCCTTCCAAGCGCAATAAATCAATATACAAGGCCCATCACAGAAAATTACCTCTGAACACGGTACACACGCGTCCATGGTGGGACAAGGGCCAAGATTCTGGCCACCAGATCCACAAGAGTGCTGGGTGGGTAGCTCTTATATCTTCCAGTCTTCCAGAGCTCGTACAGACCAGTGCCACGGATCACCAGTGTCGGATAGAGCTTCATGCCATCTGGGCGAAAAGCAGGATTCTCAAAAAACTCCTGCAAAAGTGGAACAAAAAAATGCAAGTCAGGGTAAAACAAACTACATTTCCTGGACTTCAGTGCCCCAACAAAACTAATTTTGAGACAGATTCTAAGTATTTAATACAATTCTAAGTATGTTTTCAGGATTACTGGTTTACATTAAGTTCCCAGTATTTACCAGTTTACGACATTTTCTGAAATAAAGAGAGTATGTTCTAGATTTAAAGAGAAGGCCACTGAAGAAAAAAAATCCACATGACAATGCTGTGAGTCAAATCTGTATCTTACTTCTACCTTTCAGCATGAATTCAATAGATATTGCACCATTTATTGTAACAGACTCTGCTCAGAATTAGAACAATAGAAATGAGCGTACTTATCTTCAATCTCAGCAGACCACATTTAGAGATTAATCAATGTGTCTGGGACACATCATTTGAATAGCAATGAAGAAAAACAGATTTATTCTACAATGATGTTCCGAACAGTCCCAGAGAATGGGAGAACAAACTGTATCTCCTGCAAACTTCTATGACTAAATCCCAGCACAGAACTGCAAATTGAACAGCACTAGCTCGCACTACACAACAATCACATCGGTTTTTTGCAGATTAAATTTCAGTAATGACAATTAAAATAAAATCACTTACAAAAATATATATATATTGAAAACCAGGCAAGGCACTCTGAACCAAGCAACCGTTAAACTGACTGAAGTGACGACATCGCCCTCATTATAATGGCATCTACGGGCCAGATCTAATACTGGATTAGACTGTTGCACACTCGATATCCACCGCTTGATCCCTCTTCAGCATGGTAGTCTCATAGTAATAATAAAAAAAAATAAATACAAGTTTGTTAAGCTGAATGAGCGGTAGGCTACTGTGGTCCTACCAGTTGCTGCACTAGCTTTGGTACTCACCAGCACTTTGCTGAAGCGCTTCAACACAGCCATGTGGCCCAGACCCACTCAGACATTTTGCTACGTTTCCGACCGCTGCTATGTGTTAAACCAGCTCCTGAAGTGCTCCAGCAAGCCCCGACATTGGAACGAAGTGCCACTAGCAGTCTGCTGGGAGCAGGACCTCCCCACCCGAGCGGCTCTACGCGGCTCTGTTGACTCACTGTGCTTCACCAAATCCTACTTCAACACGGTAAAAAGCAGCAAATAGTTTACTGCTAGCTTAGGCACACCAAAATGGATCTGCACAGACTCGAATGCATGCTAGATCCAGCACAAGGACGGGAAATGGTGAGCAAGGTCAGAAAAACGGCAGGACCGTGCCAGCCCAGGCTGTTTCTGGCCGATCCCTGCCTGAGCCCGGGGCCGGCTCCAGCAGCCCCTGCCCTGCACGCCCGCACTCCTGTGCCACCCACCTTACCTGCTGTGCAGCTACGGAGAAAACCGGACCAGAGAGCTAACCCAGCTGGAAAACAAAACTAGTTAAAAAACAGCTTTTCCAGGCAGACCAGCCTCCTGAGCCATTTATACACATCCTCACGGAGAGACAGGGACAACTGAGTCAGAGACAAAACAAGATCTGGGCCATGGCTAAAGTCACAGAATCACAGAATGGTTTGGGTGGGAAGGGACCGTTAAAGACCATCTACTCCAACCCCCTGCCATGGGCAGGGACATCTTCAACCAGACCAGGTTGCTCAGAGCCCCGTCCAACCTGGCCTTGAACACTTCCAGGGATGGGGCATCAGCCACCCCTCAGGGCAACCTGTGCCAGTGCATCACTACTCTCATCCTAAACAATTTATTCCTTCTATCTAGTCTGAATCTCCTCTCTTTTAGTTTAAAACCATTACCCCTTGCCCTATTGCTACAGGCCCTACTACAAAGTTTGTCCCCATCTTTCTAATAACCCCCCTTTAGGTACTGGAAGGCTGCTCTAAGGTCTCCCCAGAGCCTTCTCCAGGCTGAACAACCCCCAGTCCACATCGCTGTTGCAAAATTAGATGTCGACTCCTGCATTCATGGTCTGATGAAGCTTCAGCAACACCATCCCAGCAACACTGCTGGCTTAAGGAGCAGTAAGTCCCAGATGGCCCCATAAAGAAAAAAAAACCCAACACAATGGGGAGGTACTGGTTTTAAATTTTGCAGGGTTGTTTTAACTCGGATCAACTTGCTGACTTGAGTTACCTGCATTTGCAAAATGGTGGTGCCAAAGGCTCCTGCTGCTGAGAGAACCTCACCCAGGCACAGCCTCACTGCACTCACCTCATTACAGAAGCACTAAGCAACTTGGTTCTCCACCCTCAGCCTCCAGGAGGGATAACTATTTCTCCTCAAAGAGTATCCAAGACACAAGACCAACCATCCCAGACAGGTAACACACCTTGTATCCCATTAAGCTGTGCTATCTGTAAAGTAAATGGTTTACAAGGAAGTCGGCCAAAGGTAGATAAAGACAGATGACTCTGAACCCTCGTGTGAAGGTGCTCACTCTGGCATGCGTGTAGATATAAGGTTGGTCTCCTCCTTTCCTCAGGACTGTTCCTGCACTCCGTAACCACTCCTGTTTGTCATGACTCTCACATGGCCACCACGAGATGAAAAAACATACTTATCCAGCCAACTCCAGGAAACAATAAAATCATCGTCACCATCTCTGATGATAGGACATAAATGACTTATTTGGAGGCACTCTGCGCTGGTTCGTGCCGCAGCTCCACAGGCAGCAGATGTGATGGCTCCCTGCCCTGCCCATGCTTCCAGCCGTGCCGTCCAGCTCCCAGCCTCGTGCCAGCTCCGATTCCTGATGGACTCTTGACCAGGATGACTCACCTCACTGATGTGAGAGAACCCGACATGCATGTTGGGGAGGGTGCTCTTCTGTTTCAGCGTTGGGCTGGGTTACGGAGCAGTCTGTTGCACACCACTGATGAATCACAGAATACCTCAAGTTGGAAGGGACCCATAAGGATCATCGAGTCCAACTCCCAGTAAGAAAGCAAGGTCAGAAACAGGATCTGCCCCCATGTGACAGCAGAGAACCATTATGTCTGCTTAATGCATCTCCTGGAAGTGTGTGTACTCCCCTCTGCTCCAAGGGTTCAGTTTGACTTTATAGGTCAACACTGTTGTCAGAGAAGGCAGACATGCTCTGCCCTTCTTCTGTGCCGGCCCTGGTGCGCGCCTGATGCTCAAGATGCAAAGAGGGGGGGAAATAAAAAAATCATTGCACTCATTTTCAAACCAGCCAGCTGAAGCAGGTGTTTAATCCAAAGTCACACTGCATATGAGCTAGTATAGGGTCAGAAAAATAATTCAGAATCCCGTTGTCCTGGAACAACCCCAAAGGACACACTTCCATCTTTTGTGGGTGGTTAGAGGTGCTCTAGTGTAAAACAAAGCAACTGTGAAAGAAGGAATAAGAAAATCGTGTGAGAGGCGATTGTTCTGATGAGAAGAGCTCTATGGCCAAGTGGCACTAAAGAAGAGAAAGACATTAAGGTAAGGAAGCAATGATGCTTCCCCAGTGAGATACAGGAAGGTAAATAAACCACTCCAGTGAGAAAGGCAGGCTTCCGGTAAGTTTATGTATTAATATTCGCAACAATACTGAACTGAACGCAAAAGCGTGTATGATTCACCAGTCAGAATATTTAAACATTCACTGATTTACATTGCAGATTAAAGGCAAAGGCATCAACACAGCATGCAGGTTAAAACCATCCAGCAGTCAAAGGCAAGGTCAAAAGTTAAGGTTTCTAGTCACATCCTGAATTCTGCCACTTCATACACATTGCACATTTCATGTCAATATATTAAGGTAGCCAGTAATGCTACTTCATATCTCAGCAATGCTGGCATTAAAAAAAATCAACATATTTTCACATTTATCTCTTAAACTATTTCTCAAAATATTCCTCAAGTTTAATTATTTAAAAATAATTAACTTCAAACAATATAAGAAAGCTGTGTCTCCTTTTTTTCTGAACCCCTTTTTCCAGCAGTAAACATTAAATAGTTTCTGTAAATCCCAATATTTAAAGGCTTAACCTTTTCCCATTTACAAACAGTTTCAATTAAGTCTCCCGTGAAACAAAGGAACTATAAAATGCTAACACATGCCAAGCTTTAGTAGGAATTGTACCCTTTCCTTTTTTTAATTAGACACCTTAAAAGGTGTCTTTGACTGATAAAAATGTTCAGAACAGTTTACTGCCAAAACAAATTCAATCCCTATAACAACATTTGTTCCAGAGACCACCATCCATAGCATCACTGGAGTCAACAGGAGGCTTTCCATCACCTCTAGCAAGCGCTCAATCAGGGCTTAAATCCACGTCTGCTAATGCACTGTGAAGCTAGAGGTTAAAGATGACCTAGAGAGAAAGGATCCTTACGTATTTCCAGTTTTATTGAATCACTTGAGGATGCGGCGTAGTGCTCTCGCATGCATGAATATTCCAAATGGAAGCACATACAACTTCAAAGCTACTAAGCCAATTTTCTTTGAACTTGAAGTTTTCCCCCCCCTAGCTAAAGACCGTAAGCCAACCAGCATTTAACACATCTCGTATAATAAAGATGGATGCTAGAGTAAAATTTTAAATTTGTGCGCAGTGGTTTAATTGTAATTAAAAAAAGGTCAATTCAGATCAGCTGAAACTTAAATGATCTGGAGGTTCATAAACATGGACCTTTTCATACCCTAAAATAATGTTTCTCATAACCTTGCCCAGTTTATGTGGTATTAGAGAAAAGTTGAGTACTTTTTCACAGTAAATAATGTAATGAGTAACCAGAAAATCCTGGAATTCACAACTTTTTTTTGCTTCACCTGAGCTCCATTAAATATACTTTACTTGTAGGAACAGCTGCTCTGTGAATTACAAACAATGAATCTTAATAAGATCCCATCAACACACATTCAGTCTACAAGGTTATACAAGTTAGCCACTAACATGTTTTATGAGAACAGTAATTGATTTTAGTAGCATATGCCTTTGTTGTAGAAGTTCCCTGTTATTAAAGCTAATGGCATCTATAGGATCCATTCATCCACCACCTCATAAACTCACTGCCACTATGAATAATCAGGGTCCAAGGGGTGTAAAATTAGTCATTTAGGTGCCAAGAAGCCACTGATTTTTCCATCAAGGCAGACGTATCGAAGTGCATGATGAAATCCCTTTGTCCAACTCCCATCAATTGCTTTGAGCCTTAAAAATTGCATGACATTGTACTTACGGTCCAAGGAAGCAGACATTAGTTGAAAAGCAAAAGTCAACGTAACACTATGTGAACCAAAATAAGATCAGAATGTAAGAGGAGACGGAATCAGGAGGTGAAGTCCTGAACTCCAATATTTCACTTTCATCTGTGTTTGCAATAACCTTTTTCAAACAGAAAACCTGTTAGTCACCCATGTATCTGGTCAGAGTTGCAACAGAAAGGTCAAATGATTTGGGATCATAATGAGACCACACAGCGGTTTGGTCCAATTTTCAAGTTCAGTAGCAGCACAACTCAGCCAATATTAAAAGATTGTACCTTGCAGTTTTGATCCGATTTTACTGACCACTTTAAGTATAGAACAAATTAGAAACATGTTTTGAAGACATTCAAAAGCTACAGTTCTCTAAAAAGAGAAAAATATTGCTTTACAGGATTCCACTTCAGCATTTTACAGATCAAAGATTCGGTTGCCATCTCTAATCTTCTTGCTCTCAAGATGTTCAACTGTTTGAGGAGATACCAGTTATAGGATAAGTGCAGCAATTTTTTAAAAGTGATTTAGTAAAATGTCAGGATTTGTTAAAAATAAAGGTCACCAAAATCTATTTTTAATGACTGTCCACTAGAAATCAGGTGCCACTCAACCCGATTCTTGAATTGATTCCTTTACTATAGACCCTGCATTAAACAGATAATTAAATTCATGTCCGACTACATTAAGATGAGCATTATCTTAACTCTCCATATTACAGCATTCCTTATCTCCCTCCGCTGTATTATTTATAACTATGAATACTGGTAGCACTTGAAAGCTACCGCGTTGAATGACACTTCCAACTCTACAGGGAACGAACAATCACTTAGCAATTTAATTACATGCATTAACAGAAGCTTGTGGCTCAAAAATGTGGCTCCATTTTAACTCTGAATTTGCATTTTCCCCTCTTTCTTGTAAATGCTAGTTTAATTAAAATGTAATGATAGGATCTGCATTCACAGATCCTGACAATGGCCTACTGACCGAGGAGCATAGACTGAACTGTCATAGAACCACAGAATGGTTTGGTTGGAAGGGACCTTAAAGCCCACCCAGTTCCAACCCCCTGCCATGGGCAGGGACCCCTCCCACCAGACCAGGTTGCTCACAGCCCCATCCAACCTGGCCTTGAACACTTCCAGGGATGGGGCAGCCACAGCTTCTCTGGGCAACCTCTGCCACTGCCTCACCGCCCTCACCGGGAAGAACTTCTTCCGAATATCTCACTTAAATCTTCCCTCTTCCAGTTTAAAATCGTGCCTTCTTACTGCCTCTGGAGCAGCCTGGGGACACAGAGATCGCCAAGCACCAGTTGTCACCTGGGAAGTAGGGAAATGCGGTGCCAACAACAAGCTGAGAAGTGATCATTTTAAAGTCACTTAACATCAATATCCTTCAATTATGTGACCTTAGACTTCCTACTAAGTTACCAGAACACAGTAAGATACTACTTGTTAGCTGCTCTGAACACTACCTGTTCACAGTCTCCGACTTGTGATGAATGAGGTTTTAGATCTGGCTTACCACTCAGTGGCATCATGATGAAAAAGAATAATATTTACCGTGATGCATACTATAAGTGCATATATGTTACATACTGCGATCGTATACACACTGTGTGCAAAACCAGCAGAGCACACGTGAACGCAAAGACACTGCAGAACATTCAGTGATGATAAGGCAGATCAGCCCTCTACAACAGGGAAACAAACTTTCTAGTATTTCACCTGCGGCAAGCTGGAGCTTGCTGTTCTGCTGACTGCGTGCACACCCACTCTTCGAGGTCTCTTTACCTGACACTTATTTTAAATACATAGAATTAAAATATAATTGAAACATTTTTCTAATATAACCTGGGGAATTCCCAAAGTTGCCTTGGGTTTATATAAAGATGGTATGGTGATATTACTTGTGCCAAATACATCACTGATTCTGAGGTCCATCAGGCGTTAACTATCCTCAAAGAGCAACACTTTCTGTCCATTCAAACGGTCTTTGCAGGAGTGACTTTACAGTGCAACTACTAAATCCTGCTGCCGAGACATCGATGTCTGATGCAAACGCAGTACAACATGGCAACATTTTTAACTAGGCTCTTCTGAAATGCATACATTACTTTATGTACAGTGTCATGAATCTCCACAAAATTGATTCCAAGGTGAAGGTAAAGCAGAGATAAATCAAGTCACTTCTGCTTAATGTTGGCACTCATGACAAAATCTCCTATAGATGTGACCACAGGGCAAAAAGTTTCTAAAGCAGATGATCCAAATTTTCAGCTCTCCTGAGAGCACCTGTAAAGCACTCTGCAATCAAGGGAGGAAAGACCATTTTCCAGTTAATTGTTATAACTTTCTTGACTATTGACAGCCACGTAACAAAGCCCTTTCAGTTCCTGACACATTCAAGCTGTCAAATTTCATCACATAAATACGATTATGGTGACTACTAAGCCAAGAAAACGGTGACATAAACCCCAACATTGCTGCTATGAGAGGTTCCGTGATCTTCTGAGATGATTCCAGCATCTATTTTTAGCCCATCTGCCTGGAAATCCCTGTAACACTAGCATATATCAGCGTGCAGAAAAACAGCACATCAGAGATCGTAGCACGGTAACGCATGGTCAGTGAAACAGAAAAGTATGTTTCATATTAACTTTGAGTATTTGTTTTGCTAGTCTTTAAATTCCTTAGGGAAGAGGCTCAAAGTACTGGAGAAGTTTATCAGCAGCACATCGCTGCAGACCTTGATATGTCTTAACGAACTATTACAATGGTGCGCATTAACTATGTGTTTGTTTG
Source organism: Cariama cristata (assembly GCF_000690535.1). Lineage (NCBI taxonomy): Eukaryota > Metazoa > Chordata > Aves > Cariamiformes > Cariamidae > Cariama > Cariama cristata. Next base: position 43,661 of record NW_009622768.1, read on the forward strand.
CAACTTAACGAGACTAACCTATATGCTTACTTCAGGATGTTCTACAGTGCCTCATACGTGGACTTTGAATGTCAACTAAAAGTGGATTTGCCCGCTAACGTCCAGAGCAAAGAGTGTCAAGGACCTCGTCACCCCCCCTCCAAGACGCAGGAAGCTGCTCTGCCTCCTCCCTTCCCCAACAGCCCCAAAACCCCCAAATCCATGCGCCAAAGGCAACTTTTTCAGAAGCATGTAACGCAAGTGAATCCTCACAATCTGCAGCTTCAGTAAGAACACATTATCACATTAAACCCAGGAACAAACTGCTCTCGGGGTGCAAAGCAACCATTACAGCAGAGACAAACTAACTGACAGGAACATTTAGTCCGTAGATGTGAAGCTGTCTTCAGCGAGTTATTTACCAAGACTATGCACCTCAGCGTCATAAATACCCTAGTTCTCTACACAGTATAGGAAACTGCTGCTGCCAGATGAGGAAGGAACATGCCTGCCTCCCATCCCACCCCATCCCTCCCACCGTCTCTTTTTACCCCTGGACCATCAGGATCTACAGGTTGCCTCCTGTCTAACACTCTGTTGGATAGTTGCTCTCCCCAAGTTTCCACAGACCTTACCACAAGGAGATCCCAGTCTGCGACAGTCCCCGGCACGACTATAATGCAACTCAATAAGAAGAGGAGACATTTAACATTTGGAAGAGGCCTTGGGCATCAGCAGCATGACCTTGGAGCGTGGTTTTGACTCCTGAACACAGTATCTATCTGAACACCAAGACAAATCTCTCCAGATTGTGCTCACTGCACCGAGCAGTCCCATCTGCTTCGTCTTGCAGGTGCTCCAAGTGAGTCTCCATTTATTACGCAGTTTTGGAGCAACCCATGAGAATACCTCAATCAATTTGCTGTGAAGTTTCACCTTCACTTTTACCAAGCACAGAACTCTGGTCTTTATGTTTCTGGAAGGGTCAGCTTTCCTCTAGGGCTAAGTACAGGAAATATAGCATTTTTCATTGTCTTAAGTACACAATTTTTGCAACACAGATCCTTGTAAAGCACGTCTTCTACCCTAAAAGACATTGAGACCAGCAACTGTATATAATGTTTTTGATAATCTATTTCTCCTTCATCAGACCTCTCCTTTCCACAAGGACCATCAATACAATCATGTGCTCTCTCCCACCTCACTCAGCCCTGCAAAAGCTTCCCTCATGTTTACAGTAAAACCATTATGCTTTTCCAGTATGCTTTTTTAATTACAAAAAAACAAACAAACAAACAAAAAACCTGAAACACCCCCACCCCCCCACCTCAAAAAAGAACAACTAAGTCCTCAAAAATTTAATTTGGACATCATGGTTTATCCACTCTCATGACAAGCATTCAGTTGCTGCTGAAGATTTCTGCTAAAATACATATTTTACTGAATGATGCTCTCTTTGCCTACATGCCTGGCAAATTTGCACTCTCTGTCCAAGACACATCCCTTTATTCCTGCGCCCCTTTCCACCCGGCTGTATGTTCCCAGCCATATGCTCATTATTGACTTCAGCAGCAAGGGGCCTTAGTGAAAGAGCCCCAGAAAACAACTTCTGAATGTTGGCGTGAAAAACCACCACTTGAATAGACGGAGTGATTGTATGAGCCTATGCAACCCTCAGTTGTCTGAGGACTGTTAAGCGCAGAAATGATCTTTCAGTTCAGGTAGAGAAAGGGTCTCCACTGTACCTTTGTATTTAGCAGAAGCTTTTTCTGAATGGGAGGCTATTTTAAAGGTAGTGATTGTTATTATCATAATTTCATGGCTGGCATGATGGAGGAAAACGTGTGTGTGGACAAAATACTAATTCACAAAACCAAAAACTAAGCAATAATAAATGCAATTTTTCCACACAGCCTTGCAATTAATCGTGTCCATACTAAAGGTATTGCAACATGTACGGTTTCGACCACCCTGCTACTGAAACCCCCACGCTTTGCATTTTCTGGTTTAAATTGTGACACCCTACCCACATTGCGCATGGATCCCCAAATGATGCAGAAGATAAGGGACCAGTTTCACTTGTACTATTAAATTGATTCAGCTATTCCACTCCTGCGCATTGTCACACCGAAGGCTGCAGCTTTAACTTCTGCTTTCCTCTCATATCCAGAGAGAAGTCTGACCTGCTTTACAGGAAACATACCCAGAGCTGCAGCAAACACACCTGGCGAGCAAATAAAAGTTATTTCCACGCAGACACTGGAGAGGGAGAGAAGCTTGGTGCACACAATTCAACCATCTGCAGCAGCAGGCACACACTGGGGCTTTAGATATTTTATCCACAGAAATGTAAGTGCAATTATCTGTGAAAATAGTTTCTAAAAATAGCCCGTTCCTTGCTACCATGATTCTCATTAACATAAAAATTACCACGACATTGGCCATAGTTCATGAAGCTATAATCGTTTCCAAAGTGAAGAGCTTTTTAGCTCTCACATTTACTAAGCCTCCAAGAGAAGTAGCAGTAACTGAAGGACTGATCACTGAACACCACCTAATCTCCTTCTGTAAACGTGCCCATGAAAAAAAAAAAAGATAAATTTTCAGAGGTAATGCTGGCCACCTGCCAATAATAGCGTTTCAATCAGATGTTTAGTAGGAATTGAAAGGAAAACCATTTACCCCACTAAACATTTCAGAGCTATATTTAAAAACATAGATAACTGTCTTCCCAAAGGAGTAAAAAATCAATGTAGATCAGCAGTTTAATCGTCTTTTATTACAGTTATTAAAAGCTCCTGATAGAGGTGCAATATATTCGTTTCATCATGAATTTCATCTCCATGATAAAAATGAGAGCCCTCAGGAAAGCTATCTCCTTATTTACAGCTAAGGTGTTACAATAGTATTTAAAGTTTTACATCGCAAAAAGAAAGGACACTGATACTACCCGCTGCATTACTTGACCATTTTTTTTTCTCTCGTGTTCAACACAGCCAAGAGGGCTGTAGCCCTCTGCATAACTTACACGGGGATCATAGATGCATCAGGCATTTCACTAACATTAGTCTAGTTCTGGGAAATGCTTCTTTTGCAAATCCTTCGGAAAAAACCCAGCCTGACACATGACTGTAAGGAAAGGAATTTTCACCAGAGTAAAATCATTCAATGATTGCATTTTATTTAAAGAACACAAAACTGGCTCTGCTGAATTGAACCAAAAATCTCCTCAGTCTGATACTTGTCTCCAGTACTGACCATTAAATGGTCCTGCCTACGCTTTTACCCTCATCATTTTATTTATAAGAGACTTTAGATGGACAGAGGGAAGTCACAGGACCTCCTCATGGATCTCCTCAAGGAAAAAGAACTTCTCAGCAACTGAAGGCCTATCTGACGTTTCTGGGCAGCATCCACCAGCTCCCACACGCCTTCAGAGCTGGAGGGTTCTGCCAGCAAATTGCTATGACACTTCCCCTGACAATTCCCACACGTGAAACTTCTAATCTTCTGGCTATCCTCCCTGTTTCCTTCCCGTTTTTCTGCTCCCCAGATTTATTTCATCTATGAAGGGTCTTTAAAGTTGTTTGAGATGGGCTTAGAGCCATCCCTCCTGGAGGACCAAGAGGAACAGCAACAGTAAATCACACTTAGGCAAAGATCATAAAAATAAAATAAAGGCAATCATAGCAATATCTTCTCCATTAATAAATATGTTACTAGCTTAGTAATATTTATTCTAGAGCAGATAAAGTTTGTTGATTGTACTATTGCCACTCAGCGGCTCTGCAGAAACAGAATGAGGAATTAGTAACAGCATCCTGGGAATTCTTTAGCCTCCTAAAGTTTTTGCTTAAATCCTAAGTTCTGCTTGGTAGCCCTGTTGGCAAGTGTGATTCATGAATCCTCCCAACCATTTACCCCTAGAGTCACCTCATCTCTCTTGTACTACAACAGCAAAGCTGAGTGTTTATCGTGTTCCACAGAATGAGGTGTCTGCTCTGGTAACAATTCCATTATTCCTATGATTTATTCTAGCTATTATTCTAATTATTTTCTCCGACCACCTGCTACGTGAGGCACTGCGAATCACTCTTATCTGTTGTGCTTGCATTTGCCAACAATAAGTAGCAGCGTGTGTGTGCGTGCGTGTGTACACGTACACTACCTGTGGCACAACCACCCGGGTGGTGGGAGGAAGCAGAGCATACTCCCCCCCTGCAGCGTTTTCCCATATGTGGAATGGGGTGGAAAGACCTGAAGTAGAAAGGAAATCCTCTGAGGCTATAAAAAGAATCAGTAATAAGGGAAGAAAAGAGGCACGATGGGGGAAGGAGTGGAGGAGCACAACATAACTGGGACACAGGACTAGTACATCCACTCTGTTTAAAAAAAACAAACAAACTGTAATAATCTTCATGACGAAGGCAGGCAAAAAGCCAGTCATCTCCCACTTACTGTAAAAAAGAATATATACATATAATGAAAGATCTACCTAATATACTCACTCCTATCCATAAATTCGAGTTTTGAGTAACTGTTAATAAACTTTCCAGGAAAACAGTTGCTATGCACACACTGAGCTTTGAAAACCTAGATATGCTTGCAAAAGAGTAACTGATGGGCATCCTAGCTGCCTGATGGAAGTAGCAGGTAACACTTTGAAATCAATAGGTCATAAGGGACAGCAGGAACGTTACTCTTGAAACCATAATTACCTGTTCACTTTGAAGAAGCACCCAGTATTTTTAGTACGCAGTCAGCACAATCAGCAAGTTACTATCTTCCCAGGAGAAGCCCCTGTATTTAATATATCAACTGGTAATGAAGGCAAGGTGCTTACACCTCCTTCTAAAGTCAGCTTGGTTCCTTTTTGTCCTACCCTTCCCTGGTTCAAAAAGCATGTGGCTAGAAAGGAGGTTAGTATCACAACAAACAAAGGTATTTTTTCCAAACTTATTTAGAACTACTGCAAAAATCAAAAACCTACAAGGATCCTTGATAAGCTGCAAGTGCCTTTGTCCCAAAAAGTCAAAGGTATCCTCTGAGAAGATTACACATTTTAGGAGAACACTGCATAAAAGAGCACTACTGCTGCTCATGAACAGCTTAGTACCGTTGCAAGAACACAACAGATGCTCTCCACTTGGTTCCTCTCTTTGCTCTCACACTATCTTTCTGCAGTAGAAGTGTCTAAATATTTATCAGCATGGACTAACATTTCTACAGCACCACATATAAATAAGTTGTTTTAATAACTCAAATCATGAGATAAAATTTTAAGGTGGGAAATAGAGAATGTACTATCTAGCTGAATCCCTGGGAAGAAAGGAATTGCCGTCTGCTGAATACTTCTGTTACGTTCACTAGTGCAGGTTGCAGGGTGGAGGTGATGGTGGTGAAGAAAAAGGGTTGCTTTTACCCTCTTTTCTCTCCTATTTAAGGCAAAGGATCTTTTAAAGCATTTAAGACAGGATGAGAAAGGCAGAGTAGAAGGTAATAGGACGAGGATAGCAGTCTCTTGTTTATCATTCCAGCTTGAAACATGTCACAGTGATCAACAACCTCTTTGCTCTCATTCCCTGCAGCTCGACTTTCTGGAACGCACAGTGATCACTTAAGCCAGGCACCAACCTGCAGCTGCCTCTTTCACGCAGGTCCTTTATTTGTGTGCTGCCTGGTCTCAGATCACGGTGGGGACCCTGTGCACCTCTCTTAGCACAGGCATTTTTGATTCCTTCTTCTCTCTTTTCCCATACTTTCTTCTCTTTAAAACAACACAGGTATAATTCTTCTCCATGTTGATGTGCTCCATCACCTCTTCCCCACCTGCCCGCCTCCCCAACTCCCATTTTTCTTTCTTACTCTGCAGCATTCACATTACTTCTTGAGGGCTTCATCCTCCACACTGATTACTCATCCTCCAACTCCTCAGCTGTATGTTCACTGGCATCAAATCTTAATTTGATCTGTGAGTCCGCTTCAAATTTCAGAACTCATTAAAAGGGCTGTCACTTGAGTTGGTCTTCACCCCATCACCTTTTCTGTATTCTTGAATTCCTGCCTTTTAAACTGTCACCCGGTTTTCCTATTCCCCTGCTTAGCATTTCTCTTTCCTGGCCTTCCAACCAGCCTTTTTGCCAATTCCAGCCCTTCAGCAAAATAAAAAAAATAAATAATCTCTTCTTATCTTAACCTTTCCTTTTCTAAATTGAAAAATTTCTTAATTCTCTTTGGGCCTCATTCTCATCTACTCTCACTTTTCCCATCCTTCCCCATCACAACGTGCAAATTCCTTCCTGCCATGTCCCAGAGCTCCCCCACCATCACCACTGGTCTTCCCAGCTCCTAAAGCCAAGAGACTTTTGGCAGAAACAGTCTAAACGAGCTGGCCTTCTCTGCTCTGTTTTTCTCCTTCTCTTGCTTTTCTTTTAATCCCCCTCCCCACCCAATTCCAGCCTTTTCACCACATTCTTGCCTCCTCTTTCTAAAAGCTTTGCCTTCTGCCTCTTCTATTTCTGCAAAAACTGTCATTAATAAATGGACAAAATACAGCATGGCATTACCCTACCCCTAACAAGCAGGGGAGTCTGCTGGCCTGCAGAAACTGGAGGCTGCTCAGCATCACTTGAAGCTACACCTTTTAAACAGGCTCCCCAAATCTCCTGCAATGAAACAGGAGCAACACCAGATCTGACAGTGGAAAAGCCTCAGCCATTTATCATGAATAAGCAGCAAAGAACAATAATCACTAAATACTTTCTATAGAAGCTTGTAAGTCTGCCTTAAATAATTCCTCCCTCTTTCACTTTACCTCTTGCAAATACCTTAGATTACCATCTCCTTTTTGCTGGGACTCAACCAAGCTTAGCTCTTTAAATCTTTTTGTCAGTATTGCTATTCTTCCACCACAAATCCTCTCCAGCCTAATACTACTTCACTAATGACAGGCCCGTAAAGAATGCAGAACTACAGCTGCAACTTCATGAGATACTGAGTAAGGGACTCAGGTTTTGCTCTGCCTGCATCACAAGTAAATCTAAGAAAACACAGCTAACATGACGTCCACCCTCTACCTCCTTCAGCATTACAGGAAAATAATCCAGGAGCAACAGAGTCTGAGGTAGGAACTTCGAGTTAACTTTCAGCTCTCTCACAGACTTCACCTCTAGTTTTGTGGACATGGCTTTGCCTCAGCCTCTCACTTTGTAACGTGAACACAGCGTTTGCTGAGTACTACGACCTTATGTTTACGAAGAGCTCGAGGAATTCTGCACAAAGCCTCTTAGAAAAACTACCTATCGCAGGTTTCAGAATTTCCTTCATGTACCGTACAGCTGCTTTTTCGATTGGTTCTTTCTAGACGTGCCTGTTTGCAGCATACCAAGATAAACCACTACTGCCTGCCTGTACTTCTAATCAATATATTCCATTGCATTGATAGCTTTTTAGTGCCAGAAAACACCTAGTCTGACTTCTCACAGAAGTATACCTGGGAGTCCTGCGTCATGACTGCAATTTCTGGGCTATTTAAAAAAGATGACGAGTTTTGACTTTAAAAAAAAGAAATAATGAAAAATAATTTACCATGCTACCAGATGAAGTGGTTAATTCCCTACAGTGCTTACCATTTGCTCTTTATTCTTCATTTCAATTTCTCTATAAATGATTTTATATTTTCTTCTACATCATTGATAAAGATATTGAATAGCACTGAGCCAAGAACAGAGACGCTATATAATACACCTATACACTCTACTTCGCAATTAATTACCTTCGAGATAGTACGCTTTTCACTTTAAATCATGTACTATTCTAAATCCAAGGAAAGAAAACCACCTTGGAAAAAAGTAAGAGCCCTAGTTAATATCGGAAGA
>NW_009622768.1:51547-52396 GCF_000690535.1 Cariama cristata
ATTCCACAGAGACTCGAGTGACTCAGTCTTTCATGAGGCAAGGATATAATTTTCTGGATGAAGTAGTTCAACAAATCTTTCTCGCCCTCCACCTTCAAAAATGAATTTTAAATTATTTGTCCTTAAGATACAATTCTGGCCTGGATTGTAACGAATAGCCAAGTTAAAAAAGAGAAGGAACATTAGATGAAAGAGCTGGAACAGACTAGAAAATCCTGGTTATTTTAAGCCATACTCACAACAAACTGGTCCATGTCCCTTTCGAGGCCCATGTTAGGTAGATCAGGCATCATGTGCGCCACCACTTTAAACCCGGCATCCTTGGCTAAGTGAAAAGACTCGCACACAGCCTTCACGGTGTGACCTCTGGTAAGAGAGACAAGAGATTCATGATCCCACAGAAAAAGACACATTTTCATACTTTCAATTGAGATTATTCTCTAGGAAGCGAGAAGGGTTGAGTTTGCAACATGGCTGCTAACTAAGTAAACGACACTAGGGGCTAAAAGCAGTCCAGTTCGCTACTTCTATAGCAGGTGAACCACACCAGGGCTACAGCTATTCAAATCACAGCCTGAGGAACTTTGAAAAGCTGCTGAAATTCAATTTGTGAAGCAATCACACCAGTTGATGCCACAGCACAAGCTAGGACACGCTGCACTGAAGACTTTGTATAATCAAAATGAAGCAAAAGCAGCAGAAGAAGAAAAGGAGAAGGATGGGGGCTAAGTAAAACCAGATAGCTAGAAAATCATCCTGCAACTTGCTTGCCAAACTCGCAAGCACTCCTTCTAGAGAAACACAGACTCATGCAACTTTAGAGAAACAACCCCATGCAATGCTACAGGC
>NW_009622769.1:0-4270 GCF_000690535.1 Cariama cristata
TGTCTGGGTAGTTGAAGTCACCTGTAAGAGCCAGGCTCTGTTGACCTGAAGCTTGCTTAATTGACCCAAATATAGCTTAGGTGGCCTTATCATCTTGGTTTGGAGGTCAGTAGCAGATACCTACTGCAAGATCCCCCTTGGAGACAACCCCTCTGATCTTGACCCAGAGACATTTGATAGGGCTTCCACAATTGCGTTGACTTCTATACATCCAAGGTTCCCCTTAACACAGAGCAGAACTCCTCCTCCTCTTCTTCTTCCCTGCCTGTCTTTACGAAACCATCTATAGCCATCCATCACAATCCTCCAGTTATGTGAGCTGTCTCACCATGTTTCAATTATTCCTATAATATTATAACTTTCTGACTGGACATGGAGCTCCAGTTCCTCCTGTTTGGTCCTCAGGCTGCATGCATTGGTATGCGGTTGGTTCTGGTTCTCATCTTGAGAGGCAGTTAAAATTTGTCACTGCTCTGGTTGCCACTTTGGACCCTGACCCCCAAGTCTTTCAGTTGAAAGTCCACCTCACCAAGATGGCCAGCCTGCTGCCAAAGATTCCCTTGCCTCTTCTAGACAGGTGGATCCCATCCCTCCCTAAAAGGCTATAGTCATCAAAGAACGTCCCGTTGTTGTAAAAGCCAAAACCCTCTCAATGGCACCAGCCATGAATCCAGAGTCGATATGCATTATATGTCTGGTTTTGGCTGTGCTCTTTCCTCTATCTGGTAAAATGGAAGGAAAGATAACTTCAGCACCAATATTTTTTGCTTGCACCCCGAGGGCTTTGTATTCTTCTTTGATTCCACCCAGGTTCCAGTTTGTGGTGTCATTTGTGACCACACACAAGAGTAGCAATGGGGAGTAGTCTGTGCTCTTGACAAGTTGTGGTACCTTGTCTGTAACATCTCAGACTTTAGCTCCTGGAAGGCAGCACACCGCTCATGGCTCCCTGTCAGGCCGGCAGATGGATGCCTCAATGCCCCTTAACAGAGTCACCCACTGCGAGCACTCGTCATTTCTTTTTACGATATCCACTGTGTACTGTTGGTACAGTTTCTCCTTGCAGACCTTGCTTGTGTGTGTCTACAGCTGTTAAAGCTTTACATGTGGTTTTGGTTGTGATGTTGGAGGGTAGGGACTGAAGCAGAGCCTTGCTTTTGTGGGTCACCAGGATCCAAGGTGCCTTCATTCTCTGTGGTGTCTGCCACAGGAGTGTGGTTCTGAAACCACTTATCTATCTCTGTCTTGGCCCCTCTAATGCTGCGCAGCCTTTTAACTGTTTCCTGCAACTCAGCCACCTGACGCTACAGATCATCAACCGACACACATCTTTTGCAGGTACTCATCTTTTCTCCAGAAGAGTCTGGGCACTCATTGCACCTTACCATCTCTACTGAAGCCTCCTTCCTTACCAGTTCCATCTTGGTGGAAGCATCAGACACCTCAGGGGCTTTCTCTGTAGAAACACTCATTTTAACTCTCAGGTGAGTGCCCACCATTGTGGCAGAAACCTAGAGCACTTCCCTGGGCTGTGGGGCCTACAAGCAGGGTGCACAGCCCTTCTCACGCAAGCTGCTGTGCCCCCTCGATCCCTGTTTGCACGCCCTGGTCCTAGGGCCGTTTAAATCTCCCGCGGTTGTTCCTGGCAATGCTCAAGCTGCGTCAGCCTCTCTGGTGAGAGCTGCTGGCTCCTGTCAGGCCTCTTTCCTGGCTCCCCCTGTACACCTCAAGAGAGCGATCAGCCACAGGACTTACCGTTGCCTCAGCTGCGTGCCTTGCCGACTGAGATATAGAGAATATGATAATGCTTAAGTCATGTTGCTTGCAAAACTAAGATAATAATGTCAGTAACTAATTGCAAAAATCCTTTCCTTTTTGTTTCTCTTTAAGAACATGATTTGCTCTTGTAGCTTATTGGTGTATTATTTATTTCCTTAACCCTTTACACAAACTGAAGTCTACATTACATACATTCTTATGTTCGTGAACATATATTCACTACCTGTACAAATTGTGTAGTTCATCAGCTTAATTGAAGTTACCTATGCTCAGTTCACACCCATAGTTCAGAATTCAAGCAAATGGACCCATTTCCAATATTTGGTAAGGAAAGGTTAGAGACAGCAAACTCTCTGCTTCCCCTAAACAGGGACACTACAGTTCTGGTTCAGGACCATTATAGCATCAAGAATCAACTAGCCATCATGAGGTTAATATCCTCACAGGGGATTTGAAAAGGGCTTGCAGAAGAATACATTTTGAGAAAATATGGTATAAAGGATGCTGATACTGATATTTAGCTGTATAATATAATATAACATAAAGGAAGAAGTTGTAATTCCCGCTTCTCTTATATGTCTCTTTTGACCTTTGTTCCTTAGCTAAAGCAGTGGCTTGAATGTTATTACTCATGGCTTAGATCTGACTGACTGGTTATAAAGCAACAAGAGTTTGTTATCATGCAGAATAAGTTCCTCAGAATATAAGAAAAATAATATTTTCCTTTTTATTTCTCATGAATTTCCTAAATATCTCACAAGGAGCAGCAAGAACATAGGGTCATATGCACAAACTTTAAGTATTTGTGAATTTAAGTTTTCTAACTGTGGTAAGCATTGACTATGAAACAATTCTAGCATAAAGTAAATATTAATAAGCTATTAGAATTATTATTGCAAATTAAGTACTTTATCAGTGAGTGAGTTTAGCAAATGGTATTCCAAAGCTGTTAATCCTCAAACATGTCTCCAAAAATCAATGTTTCTTAAATAACACTATTGAATCTATATTAGTTGTGTAGAGAAAAAGAATTGTAACAAAATAAATGCTTTCATGCACATGTATATATAACCACAGATCAGTATGTATTTGTATATGGATATTTATATGGACATGTGGATATAAAAGGAAACACAAAACCAGACAAGCTTTCTGAAACATACAAAGTTTAATATTGTATTTCTCGCAAATATTCATCACTGTTAAGAACTGATCTGCTATCTTGTTTTCCTCCTTTCTTAATAAGATATAAAATAAGTAATATTGTTCTTCCCGGAATCTAGACAAACTCTTTCAAAATTAAAACTTAAAAAGACTTTTGCAAGAGTCTCCAGACGTGTTAGTGAGATAAGGACAGAATTCTAGAAATTTTTTAAAAATTACTCCATCCCTTTCATTAGCTGTCTAAGGTTTCATCTTAAGAATAACAACTTTTTTTCATCGAGTAAATTAAGATAAAGAATTAGTTTCCATATTTGTGCGTATATATATACACACACATACAAAATTTGTCTTAAAATGTTCTTAAACATGAAACAAATAAAAAAAGTACGTTGATGTAGTTTACCACAGATCTGGAACCCTTATTTTGCTATGGATCTTTTCAAACAGGTAGTTGCACAGCTCCCACAGAATGGACTAGTAAAAATACATTATCTTGGTAATGAAATATAATTTACTTGAAAAAGCTTGAGCCAGGTCATGTTTAGCTTGTTACTGGGTATAAAGAGCTCAGATTTCTGTAGATATATTCTTTAAATAATGACCTTCTTTTGTCATTTTTACAGCATAGTGCTAAGGGCAGAATTATTCATCAATTTTACATTTGCTCAGATACAGGCACTTTCCAGAAAATTTCACCAAAAAAAAGTGCCTTTTCAAAATAATACTCAGATTGCCTAAGCAATTCTACCCTGTCATTTGTGTTAGTTAAGGCATGGTTAAATGGGTCACAACTCTTTCTACCAAATGGAGTAAAAATCATTTAGGAGCTGGATGGGATGTTAGTAGTTTACAGCTTTCTAGAGACTCTGCTGGGTCATGCATGAAGAGTAAGGCAATTTAATATTCTGACAGACATGAAGCTTGTCTTCTAGACCATTGTGAAAATATGTGATGAAAACCAGCAGTTTTTACTAAATATGAGCAAAATGAAACTGCAAGATATCAGGGAGAAGTGGGGGCAAGCTTCTTGGTGAAGGAGGGCAAGGCCAGCATCACAGCAAGGATGACGATGCCTTTTTGGTAATATACAGTTTTGTCAGATGAGAAACAATAAGGAGGAGGATTTTTCCTTTGAGTGGTCACTCTGCCTCCTTAATGAACAGCCTCGGGCTTTGTAGTTTTCCTGCCATTTTTATAGCACACAAATATACGTATTTATACACACACGTATACGTAGTTTTATATATATGTGTATTTATATATACATACATATATGTGAGAGATATAAATATAATCTATATATATGAGATATATATATACATATTAT
>NW_009622770.1:0-20181 GCF_000690535.1 Cariama cristata
CTCATCAGGTCCCATGGACTTGTGCATCTGCAGTTTCCTTAGATGGTCTCGAACCTGATTTTCTCCTGCAGTGAGCAGTTCTTCGTTCTCCCAGTCCCTGCCTTTGGCTTCTGCGACTTGGGCAGTGTGGCTGGAGCACTCACTGGTGAAGACGGGGGGCAAAAAAGTCGTTGAGTACCTCAGCCTTCTCCATGTCCCGGGTAACCAGGTCAGGTTAATTTAGACACTAATAATGAAAACTGATTTCTGGACAGTGCATTGTACACCTGATCGTGAGAACATTGGCTTTAGTTAATAGACAACTTACTGGGTTCCCCCCTGCCCTTTTGTTTTACTGACGGTCAACAATTTTTCTCTAGGACAGCAACATTAATTTAAAGAAGAATAGCAAAATGTAAGAGACACTGTCTATAGTGTTCTACAACGTGACGTTTGGTTTAACTTCAGCAGTGTCACAGGAGTTGATAGCTCGTTTACCCATTGCCATTTGGAGTTTGTAAAGCAATCTGTAAACAACAGCTTCTGTTCATGTAACTTGTCTGTTTTGTAAAATTCCACTTGCTTCAGCAATGTAAAAGAGTTGATCTTTGGTTTATCTCCCTTTGTCTTTCTCACTGTCACTAGTGGTCACTATGGAGCACATCATTCAGTTTCATTCAAACTTAGACCTGCTTTTATTTGGCAAGGCAACTGGGCTGCATGGTCAAGTGATCCTGGAATGAAACTGAAGAGCTCAGCTGAATGGGGCCCTGATCAAAGCTTTGAGTTTAGACTCAGACTTCACTAGGGAAAACAAAGCATCAGAATGAAGTTGCCTTGAAAAGGAGGGGAGAGGAGAGGTGGGCTGGGAAGCTCTCTCACTGAGGACAGTGAAACTTGTCCTGTCAGAGCTTTACTGAGCATCACCTGTGAAAAATCTAAAAGTCTGACTAGTGCTTCAGCTAAGAGTTACATGGTGGAGCAATGTAGTAGCTCTTCATTTGGCATCCTCCTGCCTCACACTAGGAAAAGCAGTGCACTACACCTTTTAATGCTGGTTTGCCTCAGGGAAGAAATGGTAAGGCCCTGTGGAAGAATGTCTAGTGGGAAGAGCTTCAGGCAGTAGTGCTAGAGTGAAGCAGCAGAGTCTATGTATTTCAGTAAAAAAATTAATTGTGCTGCTAAAGAATTTTTTCCTTTCTGTTTTGCATAAAGTAGCGTCTCTTTATTGTAAACTAATGTTCCTAACTTAGAAATCAATTTAGTGTAGCTGTAGCACTACTAACTAAAATTTTTTTATGGAGTAGTTGAATAGAAAGAAAGATGAAGTGTTGCTACTTTAAAAACAAAAGCCAAGAACTGACATTTCTGAGATACATTGTATGCTTAGTGCCTCTGTCCCATAGTTTATCTGTTTACTGGCAATGTCCAGCACTTTTGGATGTGCAGAAACCTATCTGGAGAAACCCTGCAGTAGATTCTAGTGCTGTCATACTTGAAAGTCCTAGATGACAACTGAAAATCTTCAGGCTTATGGGTGTAACTTCTCTGAGTAGAAAAGTGTGAAATACTCAGCAAAACTATGTTGAACTTGTTTAAGGCTACATTCACTAACTTAATCTTTAAATTATGACTGCTTTTGTCTTTTAAAATACATGTGTGTGCAGCATACTAGTACCGTGCAGTTATACTGTTAACGGAGTGTATTCAAGAACCTCCAAGAGATGAGCAATAATATCTGAATTCTACAAAGGAGTTGCGGAGAGTCAGGTATGACAAAAATCTGCATGATTTAGTCTTTCAAATTTCAGATTTTCCCTATAGCTGTGACTGTGATGTAGGTGAGTCTCTGGGCTCTGTGCACATGCATTTAATAATCGGTTCCATGGCTCTTTGTATAGATGGGATGGTGGACCAACTGGAGGTAGTTCACAACTTCTAATCAGCTTCACAACAAAGTATTCGACTAGTGTATGTAGGAGTTTTCCAGGTGAAAATATTGGACAGTTCCAGAGACTCCCTCAGGCAGCTCCTGCTGTGTATTGCCCAATTGATAAGAGCTGTTTCCGTGCTTTAATGTGTTGATTAACATCCTGGGTGGAGAATCTGACAGTTCCAGTGACTTCTCTGCAGCAGGAACTACCTAGAACTGACCAGACTGAACATAAATAGTATTAAGTAGTCAGAAACTGTTCTGTGTGGATGTGGGATAGAGGAGAATCAGAGGTTGGAATTTAAAGGCAATGGTGACCATTAAAAAACATACTCCAAACCAAAAAGAAACAAATGCAAAATCCACCCAAAACACAACAGTTTGAGATAGAGTAAGGTCTTGTTGTTGAACCCCTTTGGGAATTCACTATGACAGTAATTTCAATGAGACAGAAATCTTGCTTTGTGTAGATGAGTGGAACGACTCAAATGGCTTGACTTGGTGTGGCATGTGTTGTAGGCACTGAACTTTGTACCTGAGTTTTAATGACTCTATCATTTTGTCTGATCTGCACTTATTCTAATCACACTTTATTTTTCCTATGCGAAGTGTTTTAGATTACTTAGATTTTATGGTGGTTCTCTTTTCCAAACTTATTTTGCTTTACCACTGTGACTGATTTCTGATCCTTTGGGAAGAGAATTACATGAAGTCTCTTATTACCAAAACTTAATTGACATTTTATTCATATCGTTTATTTCAATTGCAGGACTTGAATGTCATTTAAACAGCAATTATTTTCCCAATACTGTATGTTACCAACTATGTAGGCAATACATCCTGCATTACAATGAGTTCATTTAAACAAAGGTGATGCTGATCAGGGAAAGAATGTTTGCAGAATAATTTGGTAGAGCAGGGCTACCGAATGGATCGTGAGGTGGTTTGGGTGTTTCTGATCATGTGAAGTCAATGTAATGTTATTAAAATACTTAAGATAGGATAATCTGCAGTAAAGACTTAATACAGAAATTGTGTATGGCATGGGACTTAAATGTGATTGAGTCCCTGACTGCTGTGCCAAAGTGTTTTGACGCTACACTGAAGCATCAAATCCAATTGATTCTTGCTCTTTCTTCTGAAATTATCACAAAAATACTAGTAGTGATTATTGTACTCTGAGCACTTTGTTGCTAGGCGCTGCCTTGAGCCTGATGGTAAGTTCCACATAGATCATCAGATAGTTGAGTTTTGTTTTTTTTTTTTTTTAAAAATATAGTTCAATTTGTAAAGCCAAATTACTCTGTAGGCAATGATGAGGAATTGGAAGTCTCACTGTTATTAGTTATGCTTTGCTGTTTTCTCTGTGGACAGATTTTCATAGGTTCCTTTTCCACTGAGGAAGAAAACTGGTTAATGGAGAAGAACTGGGTTGTAAGGTTCAAACCTTATTGTAAGGATACTAAAAACAGTGATATAATTAATGGCAATGGCAGAAATGCCAGCAGCGATGTTAGAATAGCTGAGGAAAAGTGAATAGATAGTTGTTTCTCTTCTGTTTCCTTATGGGATGGAACGAGTGATGGAATCATCATGCTTCTCAGGAACGAAAGGTGGAGGTATCGGGTTTTGCTGTGATACATTTAGGTAGTTAATAACTGAAAAAAGTAAAGGGTATGGAGTGTCCTGGGATTAGTTCAAACTCTGTAGGCTTTGTGGAGCAGCCTACATGAAGGTGAGGTGGACAGCAGGTAAATAGCATTCTGCTGTCCTCAAAGAACTTGTCTGGTCACATGCAAGTCATTTTTGTGTGCGGGCTGGATAATCATACAGTTACATGTGGATTATCCGTGGGCACAGCAATTATCTCTAGGTCCTGCACTAGGGACATAATCATCATAACTCCCTCAAAAGGGATGGTGCTGAAATGACACCTAATTTATAGATTTTAACACATGCAATTTATGTGCATCATACCTGAGGTTAATTTTCCCTCTGGCAGTTGGTGAAGTAGCTGACCAGACTGCCTTTTTCTGTCAATTCATGTTTTTATTTTTGTACTTTCTTGAGCAAAATGTGCTGAACTTTCTAAAACGATCAATTTTTCTCATGAGTTATTACTGGAAGAAAGTGATAATTGTTTTATCAATACAAGACACAGTCAGTTGCATTTCAAATACCTTCAAAGCTAGTTATCTGATCACACTCTCAGACAGCTTTGGTTGTTGTTTGTGTTTTATTTTGGCACTTAGTGTGTTATTAGTAATAGATGTATAATACTGAATCACTTCCTCCGCTCAGGAGTGGCTGGGCTTTAAGCCCAGCTCCCAGTGTGAGCCAGGCCATGTTTTGGGCAGATATGCAGGGGGATTGCTGGAGAGGAGGATGACTGCCCCACAATCCGCACCTGGCATTGCAGCCAGCTCTGAGGGTTATCTCTCACAGCCCTCCTCTGAGAAGAAAATGAGAAGGTTGTCAAATAGCTGATGGTACCCTGTCCTTTCCCTCACTCATCCCCCCTTGTTGCAGGATTTGCATGCTTGACAGAACCAAGCGTTTTTTCCTTTCCTAAGGTAAAAATCTCAATACTACTCTTAAATTGTTCCTAAAGAATTGTCCCAGCAGGGACGATGAGCCAGGACCTTTTTCAGTAGCTGGCGTTTGGGCTTCCGAGAGGTACCAAAACACTTGTCTCAAGTCAGCCCTTGTTTGTTACGGCAGCAGGTATGCTAGTGAAAGCAAAGCCTTCCATCCTTTGACCCAAAATCATGCTTTTTGAGGGCATAACTAATGTATCCCTTTGGACAACTTCAATGTATTACTCTGCTGTCTGTCTGCATGTTTATACAAATGAGAAAGTGTCTTGTAAACTATCAGAGTGTATACTTCATGGAAAAGGACAACAATATGTGGACTCTTATCTAGACAAATACTCTTCTGTGGTGATTCAAAGAGCAATAATGAAAAGTAAACCTGTTCAAAGTAAGTGTGAAAGTTTTAAAGCTGCTTAGTAAGCTTATGGCATTAGTTTTTAATAGAATTAAGTAGCAAAGGTTGCTTAAGACCAGTCTGTTCCCCCAGCACAAGATAATTTGAGTTAGTGTCAGATAAGGTGACTGCAGGTACTGGAAGACACTGCCCAAAATAATCCCAGCTTTCAGAAAGATCTACATCTTGCACTGTTACTTATATTGCTGATTTGGGGTTGTGGGGGTTGTCATTCATTTGGTGGAAGGAACTGCTTAGCATGCTCAGAGTGACACAATCTGGCATCTTAAAAATGACACAGAGTAGTGCTGATTTGACAGTGATGGGACTGTGTGCCATAAGCATGGCTGACTAACCTTCTTCCTTCTCTGCTGTGCCCTATTGCTGTAAAGTCATTTGCTTTGTATGGTCAAGGTATAGCTGTTAAAGCTTAAAAAATTTTTTGTTTTGTAAATAAAATATTTTTTATTAATCTACCAAAGTTAAGATACATGATGCTTACTGAATTATATTTAGTGCTATGTTTTAGCAACCTTGTAGTAATGAATATATATAAGAAAGCATAAACTAGATGACCTGTACTTGTCTCTGAGTGACTGTATATATGACTCTGGTATGCCCCTACCTGATTCTTTGCCTACTCAATGCTCACTGGACTGTTGAGGGATGTTTATTTTCTTTCAGACTGCTTTATAAACCTAATTAAATGCTTGTAAATTGTAATTATGAAAACTTCACCCAGAAGGTTTATGTGCTGATGGAATTTGATCTTTTTGGACATAGTAAATTTGATTTTAAAATTTCTTTTCATCCTCTATATTTCTAGCACTTAAAAGTTGAACAATGTTTCTGAAAAAAGGAATAACCTAAAGCACAGTCTGGTAAAATTTAGGCTATCTGAAAAGGACAGAGCTTGGCAAAAACGTTTTCTGTGCTTAGTCACTCCAGCCTTAGATAAACTGTGAAAATAAGAGTGTTGAGCCCAAGGTATCTATTGAAAATTCTTCTTACTGTTCATGAAACAAAAAGGAAAATAGAGAGCAAACAGCCTTCTAAATTAAAACATGGGATAGGTACGGAAAGTTTGACCTGATTAGATTTTATTGTGTGATGTATAGCTTAAGAATATCAGTAGCTATCAGCCTCTCACTTTCGAAGCTTCAGCTCTTTCCATTAACAAAATTATGAGCCATCTAGGAAAACATAAATTTCATTTTAGTTGTTGATATAAGTCAGAGCTCGTAGTAAACCACTTGCAACCCAGAGTCACTTCCACACAACTTACTGTATGAACTGTAAAACGTAACTTTTGAAAGAAATCAGATTTCTTTTAGAAAATGAAGCAATATGTACATACGTCTGTCTAAAATGAGTTTACATAGAGAGTTTCAGGATTCTCCCAGAGGAAATACCACAGTAGTTTTATGTCACTTCCCACTAGACATAGTTTCATGACATAGATAATGTGCATATCTGTATTCATTTTATAGTCTTCTAGCTATTTTCAGGAATATACACAAAATTGTGACCTTCTCACTATTTAGAGTGGACTGATAGGTTATATTTCTGCTTCCCATGTTGGGATAACTTTTGGAACATTATACATAGGAACATCTTTTATGCTTTTTTTATTTACTGTGTCTACACAATTTCAGTAAAATTCTATATTAATTTAACTGCAATCTGTATGCATGAACTAAAAGATATGCTTTGTTTCAGTAAGGGCTGGAACTTTAACTGAATGGATTCCCTGTATTTAACGAAAAGTACGGAAGGTGGATGCCACTATGCTAGTTATTTGGTTCATCTATCTGTTTCATAGGAAGTAATTATGATGATACAATCAGATTTTTATTTTTTTTTAAGAACGTAGGAAACTTTCTCCTGAGTCAGATTGGTAAACTCCTGTGCCCCAGTGTGCTGTCTCCAGGAGCGGAGTCAGGAAATGTTAGTGTGTGATCCTGGACACTTTCTGCTGGCTGTTTTCCTCAAACTCTCTCAGCATCCAGTAAACAGCTTTAACAGAAAACTGAAAATCTGAACAACTTTTTCACTTTTCCAAGACCAAAAATCACCTCCTAGATACTTTTCAGTCTCTCTGACAATTTTTTTGTCTTTGCATGGTCCTTCACCATCATGTATATATGCTTCCCGTTTTCAGGGAGGGAGGAGACAAAAGCACTGGGGCTCTTTACAGAGGCTAAGAGTTATCTAATGTCAAGTTAACTATCAGTTTGTGTGTTTTACTAGATCACTTTCAACATCATGGTGCTAGTAGAGACTAGCTGCACTAATAAAGTAGTTAGACATTACATTTACTTAAAAACTTTGTAATAACAGGAACAAAGAAATGCAAATGTTATCTCATTCTTTTCAAATATTTAACGTAAATGGATGGACCAGCATTTCAAAGACGTGAAAACGTTAGCCTGTTATTGTATTGAAGTGTAGCCAAATCCTTTGTGCTAGGAACATTTAATACATTTGGATGGGTACAGATACACATGCAACTATAACAGAGAATGATGCTATACAATGAGATAGAAGTGGGAAGAATGACATGAAATCTTGAAAATTAAAAAAGAAATACTAAATATGGGGAAAATCTCCTTCTAGGAGCTGCTTGTTCTTAAACAGATGGAAGAAAAATTGCAGAAAGATAACTTAACTGCTTCGAAAACGTCAACTCTCATCCTCCCTTCCCTCTTGAATAAGGAATATTTTATTCATTTTCCTAGAAAAGATTACTACTGATATGTAATGTTTATGTTTTAATATACAGTTAGGAAGTACCACGCTGTGGAACCTTTTATTGACTGGGTCTTAATAGTAATGAATCAATATAGTGCTGATGTGGTGAGCGGGCTGCGCAGACTGTATTGTTTGTGTAGCTGAAGGCCTGAAAGTAGTTTGGTATTTTTTTGTAGCTGTGCAGTGGGAATACAGGACACTTGAGAATGTGACTGATAAGCAGCCAGATAATAGACTAATGAGCAGAACGTCAGAAATCCATCAAAAAGCAAGCAGAGGTTTACACTAGGCATGTGTGGTCTTGAATGAGAAGTAGCGCAGATAATATCCAAACATGACATGAATATAAGCATGAATTGGTCACAGTGTGCTTTTAATGACTGGTATGCATGTGCATGCTCAGCTTCTAAGCAAAATTAACTAATTTAAAGGTGTGTATGTGATAAGTTGTGGAAAAGATAGTAGCAGGAAAAGTATTTGATTAAAGAGTGGATTACACTATATAAAGGTGAGGTGTGGGCTGGGTTCTTTAAATTTGTTTACTGAATAGTTCATTTCCCCTTAGAGCTACTGAACGACTTGTACAAAGTATGCAGGGTCTTTCTGCCACCATGAGCATTTAGTCTAAGCATGGCTTTGCTTTGATCTGAAGTCGTATCTGGCTTTCAGAAGTTAAAAGATGGATATGAATTCTGATAACATTTTGATTTCTACACTCATAACAGTCTGTTCCTGTTACTCTACCTCTCTCAGGGACAGCTGTTTCGATGTTTTGGGATTGAGAAGGAGGAACCTGAATACAAGGGTATACCTATTTTTGTTAGGCTGGAGTTCATTAAGCCCCAGCCCTGACCTTGAAGTATGGACAAGTTTGAGGTTAGGTCACGTTGCTCAGGGACAGTTGAGTTATTAATATCTCCAAGAGTGGCTGTTCCACCACCTCTCTCAACACCTGTTCTGCTGTTCATCATAGATATGTGTCTCTTAGTTGGTAACCAGCCTGAGAAAGACACAGCACTATGGGTTCTCCTTGTGTGTTCCAGTAGTTTTCATTTCATGGATCTCAAGGAGCTCACTCCTGGGCAATTAAATTGTTTAAATGTTTGGAGTGTTTTATGTTGTTTATCGTTTTTACTAAATGTCTTCCCTAAACAGGTGTATCCCTATTGTGTCTATCTTAAGTAATTAAAAATCAGCTCATGCCTAAGTCTTATTTCACTGGCTTAGTTGGAGGGAGATTGGAACCAACAAACCTCCATTAAAATAGGATTTCAAGACTATTGATAAAACTTTGTAGTTATGCAAGCTAAGAGAAGCATAATCAAATTTCATGCTTCATGCAATAAGCTGATCACTGCAGGAGTTCAGGAGAAAGTTGTTTTTCAGATTTAAGCATTAAGGAACTTGGTGGTTGTCAGTTTCCTTGTAGACCTCATGTGTCAGGTTGCTAATAGATAAAAGCTGCTGGAATTGAAGGGTCTCATTAACCAAATTCTAGACCCTTTTTCTCATGTCCTTTGCTTGTTCAGAGTAATAGGATGGAATTTTCAGGCCTTTGTTCAATTTACTTTTACATTCTTTGGTAGTGAAGGAAGTTCAGAATGTATCTATGGATTTTAATGAGTAACGCCAAGAACCTGCAGGAAGAAAGAGGGAGAAGTTGAATACTGTATGTATTCAATTCAGTATTTGCTTTCTGTATGCAAATTTAAGATTCCTGTAGGTAGCTTTTTAAATTTTATTGTAAACCTGCCCAAAGTTGCATGAGTAAAATCTATGATAAACAACCTTAAACTGAATTTTTATTGAGCTTTGTCTGAGTGCTCTGATTGTGTGGCAACACAGCAAGCAATACCAGCCTTCCAAATGCTTTTGTGAGTGTACCTTTTTTGGCTGGCCTTGCCAGGCGAGATTGTGAGTGCCTTTTGTGCAGACGTTTGAGAAGCTCCTTCTCTGCTTCTTCCATGACACCAGTCATCGCTGCATCCAGTGAGATGACAGTACTGCTGCTTCAGTGGTCTACTGAAGAACTAGTGGTACTATTGCATCTTCCAAACACACATCTCAAGGAGAGGGGGAGGGAGATGGTCAAGGCACTCTTCCGGTTCCACAGTGGGCAATGAACCTTTTCAATTCTAACCACAGAAGACAGGCCTTGCAAAAAAGGGTTCCTATGACACCTTGCAGCACTGCATATCATGAACTGGTTGTTTGAATGTGAATGACAATCTTGAAACCTGTTACGTTTTCCAAAACTGGAAGTGGTGAATTAATATTGATTGGGAGCTGAAAATTCCATCACAGTAGTGATGTCATCTCACTAGATGGTGCTACAGAATCATTTTGCCTAGAGAGAGCAAAAACATGCTTTGTGTGATGATTAATGGCTACTGTATTTGTGAGAAAAAGCTGAATTGGATACTAGAATTCAGGTCTGAGAAAGTTATGGGTTTTCTACTTAAAACTCTTTTTGCATAATTGACCCTGAACTGTAATAAATAATTTGAGCTGAGGAAGAGTTGAAGAAAGAACTAAAAAGAATGAGTTGTTGTATTATATATGTAAGATGCAAATAATACACATTTTCAAAGCTGAGATTAAGGAATTGGGTAAAGTCAGACAGAAAATAAGGACAACAAAGAAAAGGCACAAAAAGGTGAAACCATGCTTCCTGAGAGCAAGTCTTTCAAAGGTTTTCATGGGATTCATGGTGCTGCATTTGCTATCACCATGATGGAGATTGACTTTATAAAAATGAAATATCTTGTTATGGAATACTGTTGATTTAAATTACATCTTTTTGTGTTGCTCTCTTCTGAATATTAACAGTTAAATTTAAAGGATGTTGTTCTTAATAGACCATTAATTAGCAAAGGATTTATTTATATTGCTATAAAGCATGGGATGAGGAGAGCTAGTTTACAAACTGATGGCAGCAGATTGTAACATGAAGATTCATTGTCCAGCCTTGAAGTAGTCTCAATACATGCTAAGCATAAAACAATATTCCACATAGTTGTTACAAATATTCCAAATTCCTATCCTTATTGTTTCTCAAGGTGAAGTACAGCTAATCAGCTGTTACCCTGGGAAGACAGGGAGGAATTCTTCTGTTGAAAACATGCCAGATTAAATGACATCTCTTTAGTTTAAGCCAGACCTTTGCAAAACCAAGGAATCTAGTGCAATACATAAGCTAAAAAGTCAATCAAGTATCGAGATGGGGAAAAAGTGCTTAGCAGTGTTACTGGAATCATTTAGCATGAGCACATCAATAATATCATCTGGGCCATGACAAGTGGAACAAATAGCAAGTCAAAATATCTTTTTGATATAGGGCATAAGTACTCATCGTTGTCTGCAGAACCTCAATGTTTGTGGACAGAATAAGGCAAAACTTGCCAAAAAGGCTGAACACCCAGAATAATGCAAAGAACTTTCAATTAAAGTCCTTGTTGATCTGGTATATATTACACTACCTTCTGAATATAGCCACACTCACAATTAGGCATAGTTTATACCTTTGAGAAGGATTACTACTATGAATGCTTAGCATACAGCATGATCTCGGTTGTGGGTCAGTGACCTCTATGAACGAGGGAGCAATCTGAGGTCTCACTGACTTAAACATGCAAACTATTCAGTGTGTTGCAAATAGTGATTGTTATGCTGTCCTGTATTCAGTTCCTGAGAGCACCATAAAAACATTAAGTATAGCACAGCAGAACTGGGCAAATAATGGATTTTTTGCTTGACTGCTGAAAAAAAGGAAAGTAAGAAGAAATTAAGAAAAATGAATCTGAAACCTTTTTTTTTAGAAGCACTTTGAGTAATACCACTTGGGGGAAAAAAACTTCAGAATTACTTGACTGAAAAGAATTCTTTTTAAATCTTTATAAAAATGAAAGTTAAACTTGACGTTAAAATGCTATTTGAAAGAGAAAAGTTGTGAAGTTTTATCTTGGAAGTGTATAAAATTGCTGGCATTTCCACAATTTGTCATTTGAAAATGAATGACATGGTTCATATAAACAAGTGACATTTTTATAGATAATTCTTGCCCTTGCAAGAAGTTGCAGCTTCGTCTTGTATTGAATATGATATTAATTAGAATCACAGAATTGTTATGGTTGGAAGCGATCTCAAAGATCATCAAGTCCAACCTTCTACCCAATGCCACCATGCCCACTAAACCATGTCTCGAAGTGCCACATCTAAACGTTTTTTGAACACCTCCAGGGATGGTGAGTCCACCACCTCCCTGGGGAGCCACTTCCAATGCTTAACGACTCTCACAGTGAAGAAGTTCTTCCTAATATCCAGCCTGAACCTCCACTGGAGCAACTTGAGACTGTTTATTCTTGTCCTATTGCTAGCTACCGGGGGGAAGAGACCGACCCACACCTCACTTCAGCCTCCTTTCGGGTAGTTGTAGAGGGCGATAAGGTCTCCCGTCAGCCTCATTTTATCCAGACTAAACAACCCCAGAAATTAATGGAAATATAGACAGAAGTCAGAATGTGAAATGGGCTATTTGACACAAAATTGCCAATAGATGGCTAACAAGTTTGTCTTCTGTTATTAGGACTGCTTCATTGTCCTGCTTTTATGGCTTGTACACATTGATGCATGACATTATTTCTATGATGACAGAAGTGCAGAAGTTATTTGTGTAAATGGTGTAATCTTTCCTCTCTCAAATACTGCTCTCTAAAGCCAGCATAATTTTTATTGAATAGTTTAAAGCTGCACTTAGTGTTATTAATGCTGTCAGAAATCATAACTATTTTGAGTTAAATATGAGGTTTTTGTTTATTTCGGTTAACATGATGTTCCTTTTTAATCATCCTTTAACAAATAATCTTGCTCTCTTTTTCTGGGTGAATGAAGAAGAGCTATTCTCGGGGGAAACTGTTTTGATCTCTGTAAGATGTTTGGCATATTGTACTTAAAATATTTGTTTGTGGACAGAATTTATTGAAAGTATCGGAATTTAGCTAGAAATTAAGACAAAACTCCCCTGACTTTCAATTCCGATCTAGGGCAGAAAATGAGTAAAATTGGATAGCAGCCTTTGTCTAGTTTAATCACTGAGGCTGAATTCAGAGTTGTACTCAGTGGTCCAAGTATTAGGCTTTGTGTTGCTTTGCCTTGAGAAATCCTATGGCTGACAATATGTCCTCTGCTGGAGGTGAAAAAGGATCCTAGCAGGAGAATAACCTGGGCTTGTGACAGCTTGCATTATAGGTCTTTCTAGATTTGGTTTGCTCTCTGCCCTGTGGTGAGTGTCCAACTCCAGCGAACCCAACCCCTGAGATTGAACCCCTGCTCCTGTGCCGGGTCTGCACTGCTTCCAGCACCGTCGTCCTGGCCAGGCATGGAAGCTCATTTTTGTGTGACATGCATACTAGCCTGGGTGGAAGGACAAACTTAATCCTTTATTTCCTGTATAGGTGGTAGACTGCTGATTGTAGGGGTGCAGAGAGCCTAGCTAGAGCACCGAATTTTAGAGTTTGGAGATAGGCCAGCCTGTATTTGATGCTGAAGGGAATATGCCTACTGCATGCCAGAGATGGTTATACTGACCCCAAGCTAAGAATTTCACTACAGGTTCCAATTTGAAGGTGAATCATGTGCCTTCAAAACCCTCTCAAATCACAGTTTCTTTTCTCCACAGCCAAATCACCAAGCTAATGATGCCAAGCGAGGAAGATTTAGCTTAGTTGCTATGGCAAAATGAAAGAGAAGGACACAAAGCTGATACAAAAAGTGTGTCATCTTCGGTGTCTTCGCTAACTTTCTTTTCTTTTTTTTTTGTCTTTCTTTTTTTCCCAACTCAGGGAAGATTTGAGAGAGAGGGAAGAAGGGAATATATATGCCTCTTCTGGGTTACGTATGTTTTTGTAGTATGATACAATAGATACACACTGGCATTTAATATAAATTAATAGACTTCTAGAGAATTAACTTCCATTTTGAGATTTACTCATAATGATTGCCAATTTGGCAGCATCCTGCAGTGCTTAATGTTACATCTGCTTAACAAGCCAGATGATAATACTGCAAACTCTACCCAGATTAAACTGAACCGTGGAACAAGAGGCTCTTTGACAGATTTTCTAGTCTATCATGGACTGATGTCCAGTGTGGATATGATTTCACAATTTTTCTAAAATACTTATCTTTCTGAAATAATGAAAACAAAAGCAGTAATTTTTCAGTAGTTCTGTGAGTGAAACACATCTCTAGTAGAGCAAAACTCAAGGTAAAACTCTGCTGCAATTCCCTCACATCACATTAAGTTTGGAGAACCTGTCTTTCTGTTGTCTCTTGCATACAGTACAAAATGGTTAAAGGAGAACATTTAAACTCTACCCAAGCCCTTGTTTATACCTCCTTTCTTGACCATTATCGACATTGTTACTGTATTTTTCACTGACAGTTCTATCATGCGGTGCTACATTAGGCTTAGAGTTCTCATTTGAGTTTTGAGTTGCCTCTAACACTTGAAATTCTCTTTGTATGGTTTTAGGCCATTACTTTACTTCCCACCCCTGAAGGCTTTCAAAAGCACTTTTGGGGCTAGCAGAGGCAGAATCAAGTTAAATCTATTTAGAAAATTATTACATACAGGAGGTTAAGATACTTGCTTTAAACCTTCAGAAAAGATGGTTGATTTTGTGTCTTCTCTTGACTCTCTGACCATTTACCCCTAAGCTGTTCTTCAAAATGTGCCAAAATATCATCTGTGGAGATGTGGAGAAAGACTGTGGAAGTAGTCAAAACTAAAAATATTTATTTCTTGATTTCAACCAAAAAAAGTTGAGAACAGTAATTGTTCACTGAAAAAAAAATAATCTTTTTTTAGATGAAATATATTAATGTGCCCTCATGACCAAGGCCAATGGTATCTTGGGGTGCATGAGGGAGAGTGTGGCCAGCAGGTCGAGGGAGATTACTCTGCCCTGGTGAGGCCACATCTGGAGTACTGTGTCGAGTTCTGGGCTCCCCAGTTCAAGAAAGACAAGGAACTGCTGGAGAGAGTCCAGCAGAGGGCAACGAAGATGGTGCGGGCACTGGAGCATCTCCCTTATGAGGAAAGGCTGAGACAGCTGGGTCTGTTCAGCCTGGAGAAGACTGAGAGGGGATCTCATCAATGCTTATAAATACCCTAAGGGTGGGTGTCAAGAGGATGGGGCCAGACTCTTATCAGTGGTGCCCAGTGTCAGGTTAAGGGCAATGGGCACAAACTGAAGGGAAGCTTCATCTTAACATTAGGAAGAACTTCTATACTTTGAGAGTGGCAGAGCACTGGAGCAGGCTGCCCAGAGATGTTGTGGATTCTCCTTCTCTGGAGATATTCAAGACCCGCCTGGATGTGTTCCTGTGCAACCTGCTGTAGGTGAACCTGCTTTGGCAGGGGGATTGAACTAGGTGATCTCCAGAGGTCCCTTCCAATCCCAGCCATTCTGTGGTTCTGTGAATACTTTTGTGTTGTGAAGTAATTAAGATGAAATAAAAAAAAAAAAAATAGGGGGGGGGGGGGAGTGTTGGGTGCAGTACTTCAGTATTTGGGTAGAGGTTACTTTTCAATGGGAAGGTTGTCTCTTGGTTCCAATGAGCATAATGGTACAAACCTAAGGAAGAAAAAGAACAAAAAACAACACTGAAAGAGATATTAACAGATAGGTACTTACTTGGGCCCAAACTTCTCTGTTCTTTTTCTGTAGAGCCAGTAGCAGCTGGAGGGGCTGTAGGCTGAGTGTTGCTCTTCAGAACCTGCCATTCAGTCTCCTTCAGTCCAGAATCTCTGTGGTCCAATGGCTGAGGAAACTTTGTCTTGGAGTGTAGAGAAAATTCAGGAAAGTAGTTTATGATACAGCATCAGTGCTAAAAGGGTCATGCAGATGAGTGCAATATGGTAGAGACAAAAGAGCAATGTGATTCTATTATATTACATTTACCTAAAACTCAAATTAGAAAGAAATGAAGGCATATAGTCCCAGCAGCTCTGTTTCTTCTTGGATTATTATCTTCTTTGGAGTTCACTGGTTAGAAATTCAGTTACAAAGAGATATGAGGATTCCATGATAAAAGAAAAAATATTTCACTTGTTATATGTTGTGTCATTGAAGTGGAGCCTGATAAAACTAAGAACTGAGAAACTAGGCACAATAATTTCTGATGTCCTCCATGATACATTTCCACAGAATCACAGAATAGTTGAGGTTGGAGGGGACCTCTGGAGGTTATCTTGTTCAACCCCCCTGCTCAAGCATGACCATCGAGAGCACAGCTTTTGAATATCTGCAAGGAGGGAGGCTCTACAACCTCTCTGTTTTCTATTACTTGTAGTTTGTTTATTTGACTGGATTGTTATCTGGCTTTAAATAAAAAATAAAAAAAAAATTTACAAATTTTTACTTGCATTCTCCTTTGCAGCAATGATAGTAGTATGTACTTTAAAATAATGTATCTTTTTTTCCAATGTGCATTAGTTGGCTGTCTAAAGCACTTGTTGCTATATTGTAGGAATTTGTCCTAGGTGGAACTACGTCCTAGTGTTGCAGACTTCATTCCACTGATAGACCTATAAGTAAGAAATCCCAGAGGGTTACCTGACTGAGAATTCTGAATGGTTTATAAGCTGGAAAGCCCTGGGGTATCTGAAGTTTCTTGATGAAGTAGTTGAGAATGTGATCACCTAGCCCACAGGGAATGATTCTCCCTGGCTTTGAGCTGCAGATTGCATCAATCAAGGAAGCTGATTGACTTGTCATATGAATAAGTCCTTTGAGCTAAGAAAAATGAAACTTCTAGCAATTAAGTTTTATACCATGGTTTGAGGAAAACTATGTGTTCTTAATATAAGCAAAATCTCAAATCTTAGTTACTTTTGTAAACCTTTAGAGGTTTTCTAACTCTTTCTTAGTTCTAGATCTTCCTTACATTAGGCAAGATCAAAATATGAGGCATGACTTATTCTTTGGGCTACATGTCACTCCCATTTATTTTTTTTAATTTTTGTGTTGTTTTTTTTTTTAAACTCTCCCAATAGCCTTTTGAAAACATAATTTTGTTCTATGTTTTAAGGTAAAGGAAGTACTTAACATGTATGTTGTTTTTTGTGTATGTGGGGCAAGTTCTTGCCAGTCCTTCATTAACTTTTTGCCTTGCTTTGAATTTCTGGTAAAAATTGGCTTCCAGCATCACCGTTAATTTATGCTCTACTTCTTAATAAATCTGAAATGTAATCATAATTTATATTCTTTCTACCCTCAGAAGAGAACAAATGTATGTGATTATTTCCATCTTTTAAATAGTTATTTTCTATTTCTTGCATTCCTAGAGTGTTTTCCTCCTGCCCTTCTTTGTGGTCCATCTTTAGAGGCTCTCACCTTTCCTTTTAAGGTTTGGTCTAAGTGATTGACACTCACTTGCAGTCTCGTTCAGTATTATTTGTTCAGTGTCCTGTTGCTTATCTCACAGGCTTGCATTGCAAATCTTAAGGCAAACGCCAGGTAAAACTTGGCAGGACAAGTTGATAATATAAATATTTTTTCAGAAATATTTCCTATTCTTTCTATCTCCAGTGTATATTGGTAAAAATTTATTTAACTGTAGAAATGATTTGATCTTGCTCACTCATGCTATCATTTCTATCTAAATTGAGACTTCTGTTTTTTTATGCTTTTAAACCCATTGCTGGTCAGCTGGGAACTGATTTTGTTTTCCTTACAAACAGTAGTTGTATAGGGTTGCTAACTTGTGAGCAACATGCGTTACCTTACACTAATCAAACAAGAATGAGAAACGTGAATCAGAGCCTGGTGGTCACCAAAACCAAATAAGTAGCATAGACTGGCTAAATGTGAATGAAAACTAAATAATAGAATTGTGATATTGGAAATCTTAAGTCAAAATGACTGACATGTGGTTGTGTAATACATGTGGTTTTAATCCATTTTATGTTTCTGGTTTCTCTTGTCTTAAATAAGAAAATATGAGAGGAATCTTAACAGAACAAAACTATAATTGATGGAGACGATAAGCTGTATGGACACGAGTGATTAGGACAAGTAAATCCATATTAGAATTGGTGTAGCTGCAATGATGTAAATTAAGAATGTAGCTTTTAAAAAGATAAACTGACAAGCGATTTGTAGGTTTAGTAGAAAATGCAGTCAAGCATAAACTCTTGTCTTTCCCATGCAGAGTGAAATGCTTATTCTGACAACTGACAGCCTCTAAGTGTCTATTGCTTGATTTTTAATTTTTTTTTTATCCTCTGGACTTTTATATTCCCTTGGTTAATTATCAAAAAGGCAGTGACTTTTACAACATTATAATTATATACTTTTACAGATTTTTGCTAAAGGAAATACAGAAATAACTATCCTATGTTTCATTAAGATGCGGAAATAGTCTTCATGTTGTTGCAGTGCTTTCAATGTAGATAGAGTGTATGTGTGTCAGACAGGGTATTGACCAGAGGGAATGGCTTTAGGCACGTTGGGGAATATTCTAGTCGTCTTTGAAGAAGAAGGAAAAGAAAAATAAGAAAAATGGATAAAATAAAAGCATGAACTCTCTTCAGGTTGATATAGTATTTGCTTCTTTCATGGATTGTTAGCCCTTCTACAGGAGACTGGAGTGTGGCTACTCAAAATGGTACTGACTGCTCACAGTCCCTGGGCTGCTGTTCCAGCAACCCGGGCTGCCCAAGGGCTGTGGCTGTGTCCTGCCCAGGCTCTGAGCTCTCCACTCCAGCATGTGAGAAGGTGGTTCCCTCCATAGTTAGAGTAGCTGCTGTAAACTGGTCATGAGTGTTTCACCTTACAAATTAGTAGATACCATGTCCCAGTCAAACAAAGTTTGAATTAACATATTAAAACATGCCTGCAGCATAACACTTAAGAAAATGTGAAGTAATTTTTTGGATGATATTTATTATATACAGACCACATTATTAAAGTAGTTTGATTAAATATGCAAAGTATCTGAAATATATAGAGTGGAAACTGTACATCTTCTTGGCTTTTTATGCTAGGCTATGCTGTTTCTCTGATCTGTTGCCTAGAGCTATTGAAGTAATAATGCAGCAGCAGAGTGCTTCAAAGGCACCATTTGCTACTTAACTGAAGTTATGGGAAATAGTAAATATTATTAAATGGCTGCTCCTGCCACTGTTCATTTGACAGCTTGGAGTCTCTCTTCTTTCAAGATGAGTAAAAGATTGCCTAGAATGTGTAACACCAAGTTTCTAGAGCTGCCTTTTATGTCTTTCTCATAGTCATTGAATATAGAGACGATGAATAATGGCAGTGGTTTCATTAGTTGCTCACTGGAGGCCTCTTGTGGTTGAGTTTCATTGACAAGAGATGTTAGTCTTCGCATGTTTATAATCCTACTTTAGGCCTTGTCATAAGCATTGTTTGAGTTACTTGGGGCAAAGAATAAAATATATTAACAAAAAAATTAAATAACCAGTGATTTGCTATAAAAATAAGCCTTATTCCCAGAAAGCATGGCTGCATCACACACAGAAAACTGTGAGGGAGAAAAGTGCATTCTAATGACCCAGTCAAGACTTTTTGTGCTCTCTGTCACAGTGATCCTGGCAGTATGGTATCTATATTTGATATCGGTGGATTGCAGAGAGCATGAACAAAATTAAAACAATTGGCAAATGAACAAAATTTTTTGTTTAACTAGTAAGAAAAATGAAGATGGGACATTCATTCACAGGAGGCATGGGCATCATGCTTCTACTGTATTTTTTTCTATAGGTTTAGTCATATGTGTCAGACTCATTACTCATGAAAACAAAGAAAGTCTTTACAGTAACTAAACCAGTCTGTTTGGGTTTGTTTTTAGGGTTTCCATTTGTTTTGTCTTTTGATGTCTTTAACGTTCCAGTGCTCCTGAATGCAAAATAGTGTGTACTAAACAGGATACAGCAATCCTGATGTCTGCTGTGGTTTTCTGTAACAGCCTTATTAATAGGAGTACTGCCTGAATTTGACAATGTCTCATTATGAATGTTTCATTTGTGTGTGTGTATATTGCCGAATGAGATTACAGATTTTAAAAGATCAGATTATAGCTCTAAGCTTATTGCAAACCTGACATCCTCCTAAAATTAAATCTTATGTGTTGCAGGACATACAACACTTTACGGAAAGATTTGATCCATGTGGTAGTGTACAAACCTGAAATGTAGTATTTTATATATGACACTAGTATAAATAGAAAAGAGAATGGGTGGATTGAAATCCATAGATGCTATCCGAAGTTCATAGACTGTGCCTATTCTTCACAGTCTAAACAAGTTAACTTAATTGTTTACCTACATTTCTTTCTATTTTTTTCTGAGAAGTTCTAGTGTCAATGGTTATAATATGCTGGTTGTTTATTTCACTTAATTTTGTATAATGATATTCAGCATTTGTAAAGGTGAAATTATAAAAAATAATTGGAAAACACACCCTCCCCCCCCCCCCCCCCCCCCACCGCCCCCGGCGGGCCGC
>NW_009622770.1:20212-42357 GCF_000690535.1 Cariama cristata
CCCCCCCCCCCAAGTTGGCCTTTAGGGGAGGCACTTTAAATATCCGTTATAATTTACTTACACTGAGGAATCTGAATATTTGTAAATTCAATTGCTGATTTATGCTCAGCTACATGGAGCTTGATCCTGTGATACCATATATACTTGTGCAACCTTCTTAGTGAACAGTCTTTGTATCAATCGCATTCCATGAGTGAGGTTGGTAAAGAGCACACTTATGAAACATTTCAACTTGTTTATTTGATCAACTCAACAGTTAAAGTCGACAAAAGTTTGATTTGAAGCATCCTAAAATTTTTTATCAGAATGTCATTGCTGTCATTGTACAACACTTACTGTAAAGGCAACATGAAAAGATAAATTAATCTTGGAATGAAATAGTAATATCTATATTGATATGAAAACCGTTGATCCTTATTGGAAAAAATACGCAATTCTTTATTTTGCAATAAAACACGTCAATATTTCCTTCCTTACATTTAGCAAACAGCAGATTGATATTTTAACATAACTATTTTTGAACAGTGTTCTGTATAACTTGAAGGCACACTCAGATTTTTTTTTTTTTTCCCCTGATTTTAAAGAATGACAGCAAAAGCACCTTTATCTGACATTTAGGATGATTAAATTTTGAAAAATCACTTGGCATATTCAGCATGACTCCACAGGGTACTCTTGCTTTATAAGGTAATGGATCATGTTAGCTTAACTTATATTTAAGATTTTCTGGCCTGATGTTATTGTGTTAGGCAGTATTGCTGAAATGGAAACATAAAATTTTGCTGCTGAGAGATCAAGTCTGTGCCTGCCCTACGCTGTAAATTAGTTCCATGAAGTTTTAAAATGCAATATTTGCTGTAGCCCAACTGGTGTTGTAAGCCAGCAAATTGTGCTTAAATACATAAAATTAAACCCCAGGTCAAGAATGTATGCATTTCTTTTTTTGTTATCTCACAGACTATACAAGATACACTGCTATTCAAAAAAGAAAATTAACTTCAATTGAATATGTTTACAAATATGAATAACTTTGTTGTTTTTTTTTTAATCCATGACACTGATGTGGAAACAGATTTGGGAGTATCAAAACTTTTTCATCTGGGTTCCTAAATAGTGATCTGCTCTTTCAGTCTTAATGAGGTGACTCCAAAGCAACACTATAGCCTAGAAAAAAAGTATATTCATACTTTTAAGAAGTCATGTATCTGAATTTTCTGTTGAGAAAGTCATGATCATGTTCATCAGCTGAAAAAATTTTATTAATCTTTCTGCTTTTCTGTGCTTAAACATTTGAGCAATACTAGCTGATGCCGTTGGGCTGGGATTGTGGCAAGGATGCTCTGCACGGCAGCCCCGTACAGCCTCCTTTCTGGCTCTGCCCTTCACTTTCTGAGGAGGTGAGGCATAAAGGCCAGCGTGGATGTTCCTACAGATCCCCTTTGCATGCCTGCTCAAGGCAACTGTAAATGCCATTTGAACTTCCCTGGTTTTCTTTTCTCCACAATGGGAATCCATTGTGCTACTTGATTGAGCAAAAATAGCTTCTGTTAGCCATGCAACCTCTGAGGGTCATGGAAAATACTTTTGTCATCAAGGAGAGCAGCAAGTTTTTCCCAAAATGGGGAAATGGGCAATTGTCCTGAGAAATAGACTTGCTGGCTTATGAGAATGCTAGGGTTTGCAGCTTTTCTAAGCCCAAAGATGTACCCTTTACAATAGATTTGTGAAAGAGAGAATCTAGCAAGTAATTTGATTGCAGTAGTGTATCTAAAAGGACAAGGAGAATAGAAGTTAAAGGAGATGATCTTGGCATCTTCAGGTCAGGAAAATTCTTTTAGCAGCTTGCCCTTTTTCTGTTGTCTTTTCCCCCCATACCTGTACGGATTTAATATTTTTGAGACAATTGACTGTCATATATAGTCCTTAGGCTATATTAATAGTATCATATTAAGGATTTTGTTAGTTCAGTGAAATGTTAATCAAGAGAACAGCTCCAACCTTGGTGTGCCAGTCAGGCAGTGAGGGGACAGGGCTCACACTGCTTACTGCAGAACACACAGGAACCTGAGGAGCAGTGGGAATGGGTTCCCCTACCAATTGCAGAAGCTGTGTTGGGAGGTTTACTCAAATTTTGGTAGCTGAAGGACTTGAACAAATTGCAGGCTCTCAGATGAGGTACAGCAAGGAGTCTGGTTGGCCTGTATTGCCAAGATGCTGCTTTTTGAGCAGTGGAGCTGAATGGAGACAGTTGTGAGAAAGCATTGGGGAGAACATGGTGACTGAAGTCTCAGTCGCCTCTCCCCTGCACTGTATCACAATGCCCTCCTCCCCTCGTGTGTCTGGATTGAAATGGCAAAATATCTGTTATCACCGAGGGATGTATTTTAATCATAATTTTCAGAAACTGAAGGAATTAAAGCAGTACCATGCCTGTAAAACTGACAAAAAGCGCTCAGGTGCCTGTAAGTGCTCTCAACAAAGGTGCCAACACAGATTTGAAGGAGTGGATTTTCTCCTGCCTGGCAATAGTAATGGTGATGATTCAGGTCCACAGATGCAGCAGAAAACCATTTACAATCTAATCAAATATTGTAAATTAGCTGAACTAATAGATTGGTTATAAGGCTTTTCAAATCTATATTAATGCCTGTTGTTTGTCACATTTGGCTAGGAAAGACAGACATGGGGAATGCTTTTCAGAGTGCCTGATGTGCATCGGTTAGAGCCAGTGGCTGTGCGGAGCCTCAGACTGTGCAGTGGAAATGAGCTGCAGCTCAGGCAGTGACCTCTCTCTGACTCTGTCTGTCCAAGTGCTTTCTGCACAGCACAGAGTGCCTGGGCTGATAAAATAGCCAGAAGTCTACAGTGCACTGATAAATTAATGTCCGCTTTGCATTACGGATGTTTACAAATCAATTTGAGAATTGGCATCTTTCGGTTGCAGAGTTCCCAACAGTTTTGCTGCTGGTCTCTTCACTGTTTTGATCTCTTTGTGAGTTTATTCTGGGGAAGATGGAAAATTTGAAGCTGAAGCTAAAATACCAGATTTCAGAAAGGGTGCAGCTCGGTGCAGAATTTGAGTAAAAGATGAAGCCTGGAGAGTCATGCGATTATTTCAAAGAAGCTGAGCATTAATCCAAGTGATAAATTGTTGAAGAAATATATTTATATGTTTGATTGCTTGTAACATCTCGTATTATTAGTTAATTAAATATCCTAAAGGATCAACACACTTTATGAAAGCTTGTTCACTGAAATAATTGAAAATAAATTGCAGTTTCACAAATGGACAGCTATTAAGACAGGTGCTAACCAAAACTCTTCTCCCAGCACCCTTGCCTGGTTAGTGCTTATACAAACTGGCACACATGAATGCTGCTAATATTGCCAATTCTGACAGCTTGTTATTTATTTTCCTTTGTCTTTTGGTTTCAAAGCCTATATGAAAACTGGATTGTATTTTAAAGCGTATTTCATCTAAGAAAAGACACTTGAGGTAATCGCATGCCTCTGGAGGCCATGAATCTGAGGTGAATACTGAGTACCACAAAGTTCTTGTGATTAAAATCAAGAAAGATGGGCAGAAACGCTGAACACTTCTTGTACATTGCAGCCATCCTAAATACACTGTTTGACCTCTCTGAGTTAAGGTGGTAACTGTTCAGACTGGGTGTCCTAGTGTCATCCATGGTAATGAATGTTTTGGTGCTGTTTCAGCAACAGTTAGATAGCCATTCCATGCTGTAGACTTCATATGAGCCAAGAATTCATCCAATATAGAAGAGAAAATTTCACCTCCATCTACAAAGCAGCTGCTTTGGGCCAACCATGCAGATTGTTCTGTGTTGCTCTGTGGAACAGTCATCTTCCGAACTGCTACTTTGCCAATGTTTTTGTAAGTTTTCAATCAACGCTCTGAAGGAGGCTGACATTAGTGGCCACTTAGTAATTGGCAAGCACTAACATAATATTAGAATGGAATTTCTGTAGACTGATTAAATTGTGTCAAACAGTACAGACAAAGGGAGTACATGTGCGTTAAGATGTCACTTGGTCTAAATCAGGTTATCAACAATCTGGCTCTAAATGTTTTGTATTAGTTATTTATCTTTTTTTTTTTTAACCTGATCATGTGTTATGTGTAATACAAGGGAAAGATTGAAATGACTGAATTGAACAGCTAGCTACAATTTTCAATTATAACTGTATTGTATCTACCCAGAGGTAAAGCATATCCTGTGCTTGGTTGAAAAAAAAAAAAAAAAAAGAAAATCTGTCTTCTGTACCCATCATCAGAAGAGTCTAAAAAAAAAATAAAATATCCCTTGATTTATTAAGAGACCTTGTTGGATCAAGTGCCAAAATCTTGATGTTCTTCCACCCCTCCCCAAAGCTTTTGTAGCTTATACCAGCTTGAGACTTGTTTCTTGGCAGTCTGTCTGTCCACTTGTTCCTGATCCAGGTGACAATGGCTGAATCTTGCATGATTTGAAATATATAAATCATGTTCCAAGGGTTATCTGTTCCAAAAGGAAAAGAATGACGAGTGGCTGAACCAGTTGGACATGCCTATCTGTATCTCTTAACCTGGTCTATAAATGCCAAGAAATGGTATTTAAAAGCACAGTTTCATAGATTAAAATATCTAATAATATATTAGAGGAAGCACTGTATAACCCTATAAAACTGCTGCTTTCCCAGCCGCCTTTTCTTTTGTCTTTTATATTCAACTTGTCAACAATCTCTTTATAGTAGTGCTGAACAGAAAGTACTGCCAGGTATCTTATCAGATGTGTATAGCATGTTCAAATTTCCTTTAGATTTGGGATGCCAGAGCACAAGGAAAATGTGTGAGAAAAATCCTTTTAGTTTATAGCATGTTTCTGAAAAGATAAAATTGTTCATAGTAGGAACACTACTGAAAAATGCCAGTGACATGAGAAATCAGTAGCTTCTTGTGTTTTCTTTTCATGTCAGGTATTTTTGTTTGAGTATTTGATCAACTACTGTCTGTTTTGCAATGTATTATGTACTATGGCACTAGAAATGACAGTACCGTTATTTGCCATGAGAATTTGAATCCTAAGGAAACAATTTTGCAGTCTTCAGTGTGAACAGTAAATGGCAGACACACAGGTTTTTTTTCTTTGCTCTTCCATTTTATGATGTTTAACATGTCTATTTTGATTTAAAAATTGAATATAAATTTGGGGAATGATCTGTGGAACCAGAGTTCTGTGTGTTATATCATACCCATTGTGTTAGCAAATTAACCCAAGTATTCAACTTGCTTTTAGGAAAAAAGTTCTCTGACTTGTCTGACAAATGCTTAAGCAGCCCAGAAGCCTATACTGTGGTCATCTCTTTCTAGAAAAAAGAAAGACCAAATCACATTCTCTGTTTTGTGTGGAGGCTTTTCCTACTGCTCTGCAATGCCTCACTGTGCTCATGCAGTAGTACTATATTTCTGAATATAATATATTGTCATTGAGATGGAAGCTATGAGACTACATAATGTTTATATTGTGCAGCAACAAAACACACACTAAGATATTTTAGAAAGTACATTTGTTTCATTTTTTTCTTTTTGCTCAGGTTCATTTTTGGAGGGAATTTGGGAGTGAGCACTGGTGTACAATGTAGGACTTTAAGGATTGTTCTGAGTATGAAGTGTAGATATTGTTCTAACTTTTCTTAAACACATGAAATGTAATATCTATCAGGAAGGGTGATTTTACATTCAATGCTATCTTCACCATGAAAACTGATAGAAATATGTTCTAAACAAAGTAAAGCAGGGAAACAATTATTCTGTTACTATTTGTCTGCAATTTCTGAAGTTTCATAGTGATGATACTCTTGTTCTGTCCTTCAGCCCTGATTACTAAGACCTTCTGTGCAAGTAATAGTAATACTAATAATCAGTATATTGCTGAATGTTTGTTGCAGATTGTTACCTACAGATAAACAACTTGCATGTGATAATCCATGCTTATGAATGTGCTTCTGATATTTTTTTTTTGTGTGTGTCCTCCAGGGGTGGCCCTTAACTTGAGGATAGCAAGGTCTATCTCCTCCAGTGCTTTATAACCCTTTGTAAAATCTTTTGAGTGTAATTTTAATCTAGGGCTAAGCATGGATGAAGCATGTGCTAGCACCAAGCCCAGCAGTGAAACATACTGGAACAAGTATACTGTATCTGCACAGTAGTCCTCCATGGCAATTTTTATGGCTGTCCCTGAGCTTGTGGAGAATGACCATGCAGTGGCCCAGGCAGAGTGCAAAAGACAGCATGTAAGAAATATTTAGAGAGTGTGGACTTGTGATTTCATCCCTGAGACTAGCTGTAAGGACCGAGTGTGTAACTCTGTGCTTCGCTACCTGCCCCATCTTTTTATAGTGAGAAAACTTGTTACGGAGTTCTTGTGCTTTGATTTACACGTGCGCCAGCCTTTGGCAGGTATTTCGCTCCTTAATGTCAAGGTTGTGGAGATGAGCGTTTGGCAGTTCAGACAGAGCATGAAATGAGGCCTGTAGGAGGAAGTTAGAAAATCTCTTGCAAGTTAAGGGCAATTTTTTTTGTTTTCCTGCACAACTGAATATAGTAGTATCAATACTGTTGATAATGAATAAGCTGTACGGTTGAGATTCCCCACCAGCTTAAGAGCATTAGAGTTGCAACTGATAGCAACAAGTTCATGTATTACTTCTTTGTTAGAAATTTACAAGATTTTTAGCTTGAAGTGTTTTGTAATTGTATTATTGTTGTTAAAATACAGCAAAATGAAAACAACACTAGCTAATGTGCTACATTAAGACACATTATGAGCTTTGACTACTGAAATTTTTTTATGTTACCCTTTAATTGAAATGTCCATAGCTTTCAGGCAAACCACGTGTAGAAACTTGATTTGTAACTTTAAAGTAATATATTGATTTTCCTTGTTTCTTACATTATTCCCTGTGGTTCTATTCGTTTTTTGGGATGCTTTTGTTAATACAAATCATCTTCAGTAAGTATATGACAAACGAGAAAGCTGAACTGAAATAGTTGTGTATAAATACATCTAATAGCCACTGCAATGTCAGTTCTGCTTTAATAAAAGAAAAAGGTGCAGAATTAAGGCAGACTGATTATTTTTTAAGATATGTTTTTAAATTATGTCCTGTTACATTGAGGCAGGGCCAACAATCAGTAACATCACAGAATGATATTGAGAAATAGGAGCTGATTAATAGGAAACAAAGTATGACTGATAATCCATATTGACAGGGAGTTTCAAGGGAACTATCAGAGTGATCTGAATGAAGTACAAAGTATTTAAATATTGCTATAAGGATAGATTACAGTATTAATTAACCATTTCTAAAGGTCTGAGTGACAACGAAATTCAGATGTAAGGCAAAACAAAATGTCAGGTTCAACTTGCAAAGTGACAAGGAGCAACTATGGCACCCTTGAGAAGCAGGTGGTTCAGTGTCAAATGAATAACACATCTAATGAACAACAAACTGGGGACAAATATATAGAAAGTAACAAATTTCATTAGAGGATTTTTTCTATGTATTGCTGTGTGTTGTTCAGTGCCCCATCAGCCCAATCTAGTGTTTGAGATTCATTCACAT
The DNA here is from genome assembly GCF_000690535.1 of Cariama cristata. Taxonomy (NCBI): domain Eukaryota; kingdom Metazoa; phylum Chordata; class Aves; order Cariamiformes; family Cariamidae; genus Cariama; species Cariama cristata. The sequence goes on from NW_009622770.1 coordinate 27,839, forward strand.
CTTAGCTGGGAGCACTCTTTTACTATAAGCAGTGAATGAAAAAGTCCAACCTGTTCTACTTGACCACTCCTTACAGAGAATTTATGTTCCATTGACTAGGCCATCTTTAGAGGGGAATAAGAAATCTTGTAATTGAGTAGTTCAGGTTGTTGGATAGCTTTCTCTGTGCTGGTCACACCTGCAATGCTAGTTGTCTTCAGGGTTGTCTGGTTGTTCCTTTGAGCGCAGAGAAGACCACATAGCACATGAAATAGAGGTTGGATTTAAAAGTAGAGGGTATCATGTGATACGTTGTAGTCAAATGCTAAATGAAATAATGTGCAGATTTCATTTGAAGAATGAAATAATTGCTCTGAAATTTTTTAAACAAAATATTTTTTTCTCTCCCAATAGGGTTTATTTTCAGTCACAGTATTTCAAAGTGAGATTTTTCAGTTAGATTGCTTATGGGGAAAAAAAGAGAAGCTTTCTGACTGGCTCAGGAAAAATATTTAAGGAAGATCTCATTATATAACCCAAAGAGTGGATTTCATTGTACTTCCAAACAGTGCCGGCTAGTTTGACCTTTGCTGGAGTGCACTAAATCTCTTGAAACTTATTTGAAACTTATAAGTAGGAGAATCAGTGTGGTGCCTAAAAGCTCAGTACTTAATAATTCATGTTATCTTCTCAACCAAACAGATGCAGAATCAAGATTCCAGTTTAATCAGTTGTATTTACATATGGTAACATACACTGAAAGATCTTTCTTATTTTAATTAAGTTCTTTGCCATCAGCTGTCACTTACAACATAATAAAAAGTCTCCTTAAAAGAAGCACAGCCAATGTGACTAATCTAATCTGTAAACTTTCCCCAGTCAAGCACACAATCTCTGTAAAGTCCAGTCAAAATTTAAGGGTCAGAAAAGCTATGAAGTCTCAGGGATATAGGGTATAAGTAACATTTTTTTTTTTTTTAAAGAATATATAGAGAGCGTGTCCTTGAGGTTGGATTGTTAGTAACTGTCATACACTGTATATCACACCACTTCAGTCTCTTTAAGACATGGCTATGGCTGCCGTGTTTTGTCAAAAGAATTTCCCTTGGTGCCTCTCTGCTACCAGAACCCTGAAAAAAGCCTGTTCTTGCATTTCACAAGTACTGCTAAAAAACCCAAACCAGAACAAAAACAAAAAAAACCACCCCTATTTGGGAGAGAATAATGTTACTGGGACTTTAGTAGCAAGGCCTCCTTGGCAAGCAGTTGGTGATTTATCAAAAGGCAGCATGCAAAGTTTTTGTGCATTGTGCAACTCAGAAGACTACAGGTGAGATTTTCTGATCTGCTGAGCAAATTTGTGTTATAGATGAGGAGAAGACAACATATGGCAAGAACTATGGAATTTAAGAAGTACAAAACTCAAGTGTGTCTTATAACTGTGGTGTAGCTGGTTGTCAGGATTGTGGGTGTGTGCACAGCCAGTGCCCTGGTCGTTAACCCCCTGGGCAGTGCAGGAACTCCCCAGCTGTGCAGAGGAGGAGGTCATGGACTGACCCTTTGAGACAAGGCGAGTGACTGAGCCCAGCCACCTTTACAACTGAGTATTTGACTAATTGTTGCAAGCAGTTTCCAGGTGGGACTTTTGGACTGTCCTGAAGGTTCCCACAGGCAGCTTCAGCAGTACCTAGAGCAATGCCTGCGTTTCAATATGTTGATTAATACTGTGAGTAGAGAATCTGGCCCTTTGCAGAGGCTACCATTGGTAGTTCCTGCTGCAAAATAGGTCAAGCTGTACACAGAGTACTTGAGTCAGCAGAAACTGTTACTGTAGATGAGAAGTAGTCTAGGGCCATCCTGTGTGTAGCTAAGACAGGAGAGGTTTTGTTGTGGTTTAGAATGATCAATAGGGATGTGTCACATGTGCTGGAGTGGTCCCGAGGACCACCAGCTGCCTGCAGAGGTGAGCAGAACAGCAGTTTAGGGCGTCTCACTCTGTTTAGCCTTTGAAGGACTTTTGCAATGGAAACTTTCATCACCATCCAGACACAGTGGCTGACTGTATTGTTCAAGTGATTTGATCCCGGATGTGATGGTTACCCTTTGCTGAGAATTTTTGTTGCCTTTTTTTTTTTTTTTTTTAATCCAAGAGACTGGCCTTGAGTGTCAGTGCAACAAACACTACGTCCTCTGTGGGCTGTATTAGTAAACTCTTTTGGCAGTTACCCCATACATGGAAAGGAAGACATCAGACTCAGGGGGTTAAAGCAACGAGAGAGCAAGAGAATGTATCAGGCTGGGACTTTTCCTAGTTCTTCTCTGGAACTGTTTCTGTGAGGAGTCCAATATTACTTTCCCCAGGGAGGACTTCTCTGAAGTTAGATGGTGCAAGTGATGAAATGTGAATACCTGAGATGCGGGTACTGGAGCTGACTTAGTACTCTGTCCCTTTGTTCAGCAAGAACATTCAGGGTGTAGATTTCTGGATAATGTTTAAGCTAGGCTGATTTAAGCATTTAATGTTTTTCAAAATACAATAGTTGTTCTGATAAGATTGCATGATTTCTAATATACATATGTTATCAAAGTACCATTCTGATGGTAACATTGCAGTTTATTTGCTGTGAACTCTGAAGATAAATTTTTTCACGTATCTAGTGGAAAGTTACCTTTTATTTGGAATGTTGCTTAACTTTTCTATGCTGTGAATGTGCTTTGCTAAATTCAAGTATGTTTCAACAGTGATTGAGTGGAAACCCTGTTGTTTACCAAGAACATTCAACTGAATGTGAGCAAATTAGAATCAATAAATCAAAAATACCCAGATTTTGCATTTGATCTGGAAGCTCAGATGCTTCAGAACATACTTATCTCGCTATAAGTTGCGAGGGGATTCTCTATGTTGATATACTCATGAAAATAATGACTGAGCTGCATATTTCGTTTTACTAGTACCTTGTGTAGCTCCTCTGGAACCGTGGTGTCAGCCCAAGTATGCTGGCTGTATTTTGTTAGTTCCCTTGTATAGCTCTTCACAGAAAAATCTGTGCTTGGTATGACATTTACTATGATAACAAAACTTTAGTAAAACCTTAAAATACTTTGTGTGGTGACTTTATTCTTTTGCTATGGTGAGCAACTGTTGTAATGCTGCAGAGTGCCTGAGTCACTGTATATGTGTGAACAGTCTCTTTGCATTCATTACATTGCTCCTGCATGTGAAATTCCTCGACTGAGTAGAATCAGAACCTGTGTCCTCACTTGGTAGATATTTCCTTTGGAGTTAGCGTGGTAGTCATGGCTGAATAAAACCTTTAGGATAGCATGTGCTCAGAGTAATCACTCTGAAAACATCGCTTTGCATTTGAGGTTTTCTTCTGGAGTTCAAATACCAACATGGCTGTAAAGTATCTCTAGCTTCCTACTGGCAATGATATGATCCTATATAATCTCAGTTTTCCTGGACTTATGGACTTGGGTCTGCTCGAATCGCGTTGCCTATGAGAAGCAGTTTAAGTGGCCTTGAATGGACCAAGAAATACTACACCGCCAGCTGGCTGTGGAAGTGTGATCCACTCCAAGCTGCAGCTTTTTTTGGTTGTTCACATCTGAATAAGGTAGTCTGTCCAACTTTTGCTTTTTGTAAAATGCTCATTGACCATATATTTAAGATAGTGGTATATTTTTCAGCACTGACTCCTCTCTGTTTTCTATTTCACAAAACATTTTTGATTTAATTTCTCTCTCCCCTCCCATAGTAGCATGTTTCTTGTCACACAAGGCATGAGAGTAAATTCTCACACCTTCAACTACGTACTGGTATTTATCTTGAGAAAAGTGAGCAGAGAGCTGAGGTAGCATATGATCCTGAAAATACATTTTTGTAGCTGTGTTGAATTTTGAGGATAGACTAAACGAATGGGTGTAACCGTAGTTTCCAGCATAAGTATGTCTTACTGGGCGAAGCACACTTTACACACTTTACAGTGTCATATAAAATGAGATTAACAAAGCATATCACTGACTAATACTTAGTCTTGTTGCTAAATTGTTGCCATTTCCTTGATAGAATTTGGAAAACTACAATCTTTTTGGCCAGTAACTATGTTCTTATGTTGGTGTGAGTTGTGCTTCTTGCTGAGAGTATCTGCAGATTTAAAAAATAAGGTCCTGAGGTTTTTGTGCAATATTCAATCCTTAGTATTCCCAAGAAATATTTTTTTTTAAAAAAAATCTTTGTCATAGAAATAGCTACTGTCAGGAAAATATCAACAACTTAAGAGAAAATTGGAATCAATAATATTATTTGAGTAGTGGCTTGAAATTAATAATAATTTCATTATCTCCCAGGTATTAATGTACCTTTTGTTTTCATGCTGGCAGTACATGGGACCATATAATAAATAAATAGAATATAAATATAATCTTTTTTTGCTTTGTATTCATTTCAGGACTTAATAGAATGGAGTTACATGGTTAGAACTATAACATTTTCAAGAAAATTATTTGCAGGTGATTCATTTTACTGCTAGAGTAATCTCTTTTTCTGAGTAGAGTTCACCTAATGGGAGCAGCTTTTATAATGGATTAGTTGGCCAGTTGAGTTAGTTCTGTGGTTTTACATGTTCAGAGTATCACAAATCAGATTAAGAAGTGAAAGTATTAAATATTGTATCTGTAAAACCATTACAAGGTTTATTAAGATCATAAATAGAAATTTGAAAGATGTCATAGGTTCAGAAGTTAAAATTTTAATTTTGGCTTAGTCTCTTTGGAAACAGTGGCTTTTGAAAAAGTTTGAAAAATGTATTGAGTCGTAAGGTTTTCAAAAGCTGTTCACGTTTGCGCTTGCACAATATTCTGAACACCAGAAACATCTAAATGCTGCTCCAAAATGGCTTAAAATTATAAACTCTTGTAATGTGTTTATGAAGACAACTTACCTGCATTGATTGGTTGAATATTCAGCATCAGAAAATCCTTTGTCATTTTGTTTAGCCTGCATAATAATGACTTTTGTTTGCCTGCTATGAGGTTTAAAGTAATTATAAAAGGATAAACCTTTATTGGTAATCTATATCTTTTGCAGAGTTGTGTTGATTTTTAACTGAACAACAATGACAAAAAGGATATTAGCTTCACTGAACCAAACATTTGCAATTAAATCAGAGGATTGGGGAAAGGATTAACACTAATGAGGTGAATAGTATGGATTACAGGATCTACATTTTGTCCAATTAACTTCAGAATCTTTATATTTAGATAAAACAATGCTTAGGGTAGATAATGCCTAATAATTGTCAATCATATGTGAAATACAGTTTTGACAGAATACATTAGCAGAACGTTAATTCAAGCTGTTAAGTAAATTAGGATTTCACTGTCTGTCCTGTTAGGCACACTATACCCTAGACCTGTTAGCAGCCTATACACTGACGTATGTAAGGGTGTGCTATTTGCTCTCCTCCTTGGAAGGTGGCCGCAGTACAGTTATACATAATGTGAATCAGAAAATCTCTGCAAGAGGTCAGTCCAGGTGCCACATGTTTGGTTTTTAACTCTGGCAGTACAAGACATACAAGAAACACTGAGACTTTTCTTTTGTCCTTTGTTTATTGGACATTAACTTGCTGCATGAAAAGACTGACCTGTAATTTGTTTCTAACAGTGGCAGCCATACGAGAAAACTATTTGTGACAAACTCTTATCTCTTTAGAGATGCTGATTCCCTCTCCTACCTTCATCCTCTGTCCAAAAATTGCCTCAAGATACCTTTGATTTGCTTGATGCATTTGCTTGTGTAAAGAGTAAAGTTTACACAAGTGTGTATGGTAGTTTGGATGGTTGGGACTTACATTCAGTTGTTAAAAGTTCCGTGTGGTATTTTTGTGTGTGTGTGTGGGTTGTTTGGTTTGGGTTTTTAATGTAGTTTTTTTTTTCTAAAGGGGGTAAATTCTTGCAAGGTGCGATGTTCTTTTTAATAAATTAATCTTCCCAAAGCACTTACTCTCATTATGCACAACTATTGAAAATAAATGTGTATGCAAGAGGAAACTTCTCCAATAGCTAAACTTTCTGTAGGTAAAATGTGTTGTTCAAGCTACATATATTTTTTCATCTGAAAGCTCTGAAATTTTGCACATATGATCTCCCAAAATGCCCTATGACTGAAGACTTGTGAAAAATGTTCAACAGACACTCTCACAAGGAAATTAGGGAGTGATACAAAGAAGCTGAAGAAATGTAGGTAGCCATGGGAAACAGTCTTTCCAGAACTTCTGATGCTTTCCAAAATAAAAAGCTAATAGAAGAAAAAAACCCACACATTGCTTTGTATCTGGAAGATGCTTAAATATTCTAAAATAATAGTAAAAAAATTCTACAGAAACCTAATTTGAGCAGTTTCATAGAGATATAGAGGCAGCTTCACCAAGTACTAGTTTCCTTGAAGATGGTAAAATCTGCTCAAGATATGAAAAGAGATTTGAGCTATTGTGCTATCCAGTGGAAACCTGTTGTCTGTTGTCAATTAGAATGGAATAACAATTAACAATGAAATAGACTGAAATTTATGTCATTTCAGGGGATTTGGATTGTGGAATTTTACTTTTTTAGGGAAGGGTGTATGTTAAGGAATCTTAAGCATGGAATTTTATGTTTGTAGAAATTGACTTTCTTAGATTGCAAATGTTTGCCTGAAGGAAGCTGGATTTGTTTTCAGCCACACACAGAATATAATCCTGGAAATATAATCAAAAGTTAATGAATGTGCAACATATTAAAGAGATCAAAGAATAGTGTGGTGAAATGAATTTTTTGGATAATGGTTTTTTCTGTTTTCTTGGCTGATTACTTGTGAAGGTAGTTAACACACAAAGGATGAACCATTGCATAATTAATTTATAACTGTAATACTGCACATACGCTAAACAAAACTGTAAAATTAGAATATTAATATATGCACTGGTGATTATGTCAAATTCTTTTTTGCCCAAACCATGTAATTATTTAATGCAGTATTTAGATGTGACTAACACTATGAAAGGAAAATAGAGTATCTGAGTGATTTATAAATATATGCCTGTGAATTTTTTTTTAAAAATTGTATTAACTTGCAATGATTTTAGGAAGCCTGCTTAAGCCTTGGTAAATTCCTTATTTTATGTCTTTCTAATGATAGCATGTCATGAGGGTAAAAAAAGTGGTGGGTTTTTTTTTAAAATAAAGAAAAAGTATTGGATACTTATACTTTTCAGGTTTCCATACCTAGTTTTCAGTTATTGCAATTTAAATTCCCCTGTAAATTATTGTTAATTATTTCTATAAAGATGAATCAAAGTGAAAACAAGAAGACAATCCATGAATTTTGTGCTGAGTGCAGCTCTGGATAGAAGGCAAGGTGGGAGTAGGGAGGAGTGTGTGCACATGAGTTAGAGGGAGCTTCAATTCTCATAGATGAAAGCAAATCACGTGTAATTGTAGGAAACTCTAAAATTGTGTTAAGAGTAAATTTTTCAAAAGTGTCTAGGTAACTTGGCATCCTCTGTTCCATGTTCAGAGAGAAGTGGACCCATACCCAGTTTTTGTGAAGGCAAAGCTTGAAAGTATAAGGAAAGAAGACCCGGGCTACTGAAAGTAGCTTTGAAAGAACCAGCATGCTTAAATGAAAACAGAATGAGGGCTGAAAGGAGGGAAATGAGTACAGCTTGCAGTTCTTTTTTTGGTTTGTTAGGGGAGGTGTGGTGTTTGGGGTCTTTGTTTTTAGGGACTGTAAAACTACGTTTTATGTCATCTTCGTTATGCCAAACACCATGCACCTACCATAGAAGAGCTGCAACATTTTCAGTCTTTCTTTTCTTCATATGTTAGTGAGGAGAGAGGTGTACTTTTAATGACTGGAAAATTTCAAATGCAGCTGTAGTGACAAACAAAAAAGCGACTCTCAGGGACATTTATAGGTATGGCTTCTTTCTGAACATAATGGCACAGAAAGGGCTTCTCAAGGTCCCCATTTTCTACCTTCTGTGACTTGAGTAGTCATCAACATATACAGTAGGTTGTCAAGGGAGTGTGCTCACTTGTGCCTACCTGCCACACAGCCACATGCCCTAAGGTCACCTGCGACTTTGCTTACCAACATCCTCAGCGAGCAATGAATAATTGGTAGTGGGATTGTGATCTAAGGCCAAAGACAAGAAATAAAGTACAGAAGGAAGTGTGGTGGTGCACTTTGAGGAAGATCTTCAAGATTTTACAGATTTGGCTCTTCCTCTTTTTTACTTGTGCTTCCTTGTAAGGCCTGGAGAGTTTTGTTTTCCTTAACCCTAAAGCAAATGAAAAAGTCCTCTGTGCCTTGATAGAGCTTCTGACTGGAGTAGGTATGACAAACAGAAATTGTAGGCTTGTGTAACTCAGCTGGTCTGGGACATGATCGTGACTTCCTTGCAATAGCTGAAAACTGTTGTAATTTTCCAGCACAAACAGAGCTAATTTAAACAATCATTTCAATAACTCTTAAAGGCATTTATGTTAAAAATGTACAGTGGCTTAACAAGAAAGAGTTAGAATGGTCATAACTTCTCAATTAATTTAAGCTTTTCCAGTTTTGCATACACAAATGTTAGGTAAGCTGCAGTAGTACTGGGCTGGTATATTTTAGTGGTGCATTTAACAATTGTCTTGAAACACGTGCCAAAAACACCACACAGTTGTGACATTGTTGAAGAACTTTGAATCTATACTCATATTAATAAGCAAAACAAGAGCTTTGCCTAGGCAGAATGTTTTGAACTGCTCCATCTCTGCAGAGTATACTTTAGTGGCCACTTTGCTCACCAGTCCTGTAACAGCGTCTCAACTTTTAAACTTTCAAACACTGGTTTTACCAAGGGGTTTCTGTCATGTTCTTCAGAATCTGATTAACCTGATCAAGGTACCTTGCAAGAGGACTCCTGGACTGCTAAGCAAAGTTTGAATTAATTGTAAGACCTGTCTAATTTAGATAGCATGATTTCTATTTAGACTTCTGTTTTCAGTATTTGCAATGTAAATGTTGTAAATTGCTCTCTATACATCACATCATAAATATTCAGATCATCATTTGATACCTGTTGCTAGTTTATGCTCTACAAAATGTTTGTAAAGTGCTGAAGCATTTCCTCATCCCAGTGGAAGACAAAACAAAAACCAGCATAACTTTTTTCAAAAAGGTGTGAAGGAAAAGACTCAGAGGATTTTAAACAAGATCTAATTAATTCTAGTGCCTGTAATGTTGCAAAATGTGTAAGACTTCCTTTAGCATATTAGGTTTTATTTTTGGTGTGTAGATATGATGGTGCATGCAAATTATCTCTCCAATAGTATTTGATTACTCTGGGATGTTTTAAAAATTTAAATATTAAATTATGAAGTAGCTCAGAGAGTAAGGGAAAATTTGCCATACTTTTGCCTATAGCTCTGGTCTTGTGAGCTTCACTAAAACCATTGTTCAAGGACTACAGTGATCATAAAATGTGAATACCAATGCAAGTGACATGCTTTCATTGAATAAAGGAGAGATTCCTGTTATCAATAGCTTGAGAGCTGGTTGCTCTGCACCTTTCCACTGTTGGGAGAAGGATGAGAGAGCATTCTCCACCTGAGGTTTATTATGATGATGAGTTGAAGAAAGCAATCAGAGGACCATCTAAAGATCGAGAGCTTTGCAGTGGAGAGAGAGGAAGTCCAGCAAAGCTGATAGCTGGAAACACATGCATGTAAGTTGGTGAGCTGTTTCTTTAATCAAGTTTCCATTTACTGCTGACCTCCCTGCTGTGAGATATGTCTCTGCTTACTGGTCTTTTCATGATGATGAAGCAGCATATCCATTTGTTCAGCATTTTGAGGAGCATCAAGTTGCTGTTTCAACTGAATACATGGTATAACTTAGGTATTTGCACATATAAAAATACACACACCACACATACATACATCAATATTGGGGAACTGGAGATTGTTGTGATGGGAATGTTCAGAAGACTGACAAATGGGGCCAGTTTTAAATTTAGTTATTAATAGCACATCATGCTAGTAGTCACTTCTTCATATTAATCATCATCATGATGTACACAAAGCTGTTTTAACAATTACGTTCTAAATTAGCTGTGAGTATACTGTACAGCGGAGCCAACTATAGGGAGCTGTATAGTTAGCACTGATGGCTTATGGTCTTTGGTGGTTCATAGCTGCTGAGGCTAAGGTGAGAACTGTTTGAGAGAAGGTGGCACTGAAGTGATCTTGTTTTCTTGAATATTCTATGTTAATGTCTTCTGTTTTTTATGCTGTTGTCTCCCTCCAAAAGGGGATGGGAGTCTGCTCTGCTCTGCTGAGATACTGCATATCCTGTTTTCTTTCCTCCTGTTAGTCATCCTTTGTGTTTGGGTGGACATGCTGCCTAGTTGCAGACCATTGTGCTTGTCTTGTCATTTGTACGGCAAGTTTTATTACTTGGATGCTTCCTATGTTCCTTTATTGCCCCTTTGGTGACTGCCTTGTACAGGTTAGTTTCCAAAATTCTTGAACTGTGAAAGGATGTTCTCTGTGAAATCCCTTATATGATAAAGATTTAAAGTTTCAGCAGTTTAGAATTTGAGAAATGTTGCAAGTAAAACTAGTTTAAAAAACAAACAACAACAAAAAAACCCCACATAAATAAAACAAGACACCAGAAACCAAAACAAAACCCCCAAAATGAACCACTTCTATTTCAACTTCTGTATTGTGTATCTTACCATGCAGTCTGATGGTGCAGAAACTCATTACCACTATCCAAAGCTTCGGTCAGAGCGTGCTAACTGGTGAACTGCAAAAAGCTATGAGATTATAGAATCATAGAATATCTCAAGTTGGAAGGGACCTATAAGGATCATCAAGCCAACTCCTTGCCCCTTGCAGGACTACCTAAAACTAAACGATATGACTAAGAGCATCATCTGGACGTTCCTTGAACTTTTGACAGGCTTGGTGCCGGGACCGCTTCCTTGGGGAGCCTTTTCCACTGACCAACCACCATCTCAATGAAGAACCTTTTCCTAATGTCCAATCTGAACTTCCCCTGACACAACTTCATTCCCTTTCCTTGTGTCCTGTTGCTGATCGCCAGAGAGGGGAGATCAGCACCTCCACCTCCGCTGTCCCCCTTGGGGAAGTTGTTGACTGTGATGAGGTCACCCCTCAGCCTTCTTTTCTCCAAGCTGAACAAACCAAGTGAGCTCAGCTGCTCCTCATAAGTCTTGCTCTCAAGGCCTTTCAGCATCTTCGTCATCCTCCTCTGGACACACTCTAATAGTTTGGTGTCCTTCTTATATTGAAGCACCCAAAACTACACACAGGACTCAAGCTGGGGCCGCACCAGTACAGGGTAGAGTACTGGTATTTGAATTTGTTAAAGTGGAGAACAGTTGGCTGCAGCTCAGCTAAAATGCTGAGGGATTTTATTTTTTTTTTTTTTCCTTAAGCTAAAGAAAAAACAGTTTGTGTGACCTGGGCATTATGAGCCAGTTCAGTAGATCTAACTCCATGCAGGAGTTAAGGTCTCAGTGCTGCAAGTTTGACTGGGATTTGAAAAAATATGTCATGACTGTAATGCTTGAACAGATGAATGTTGTTTATCCCTGTGACTTACTGAGAATAATGACTGTTTTTCTCTTACTGAGTTAGGAAAAATGGAGGGTGACAAATGACTCTTACTATTTTTGATAAACTGACTGCAAGAATTTGTAAAGATGTAATATTACTTTTTTTGAATAAACCAGCGATCACTTAAATACTTTAAAAAGAATTGTCTGCATTTTTCTAAGTAAGCAAATAATTACACCTGCTTTTAAAAGATGCTGCTGCAGAAGAGCATTGGGTAGGGTTCTGGAGAAACATCACAGTAGACTTGTCCTATTTTTGTGCTTTTCCTTAGACATTTGCTGTTTGCCATTATGCAGATGAAGTGCTAGGTTAAATGGGCCTTTTCTGTATCTGGTATGGCTGTCTGTGCTCTCCTATAAGGAATGTAAAAAATACATATATGTTTACTGATAAAGCTATTAATATTTTTTTCCTGATAAAGAACCTTTTTTTTTAAAAATCAAAATTCTCATAGTGGCCTCATGATACTTACTTACCTTGTAAACTTTTACTTTGATTTTAATACTACTGTTATACTCTTAAAAATTTTAAATTGGTAAAAAGACAAATCCAAAGGAAATGAAAGAGGACATTAAAAAAACAAAGCTTTTCTTGTAGTGGGCGTGGATTGCTTGAAAAGTAAAGAGATTCATTTCTTCCTTTCAACTTTAAATGCTGATATATACAACAGGACATAAACCAGAAAGGTTCAGACAATAAAACAAAGTGATTCCAGAGAGAAAAATTAACTAAATGAGGAATATTGCTCTTGGGGATCATCAAAGGGTATGTTTCATCATGGGACTGTATAATTAAGAAGGCAGTGGCATCTTCCTAACATATACCAAGTGTTACAGTGAACCTACTTCTGTGTTAAAAGGATTCACACCCACATTTGTAGGAATTTTTGAGGATTAAAGTTTGTAAGAGCAGGATGTGTCAGAGGCAGAGATATCCTGTTTGATTTTCTTTCCCTGAAGGGAAAATTACCTCCTCAGACACCTTTAGCAAAGTGAGGTAAATTCATGGAACACCTTTTAAGGTAAGAGGGTGATACAATAGAAACAGCAGGAGTTATAATATTCAAATTAGCATTCTAGCATATTATAAAAATAAATATATATGCATAATTCTAGAATTTAATTATATATGCAAGCTCACAAAATTTTCTTATTCTTTCATGAAGCTGAGGCTAAAGATTACAGTATTCCGTTTTTTAAAGTACAAAATATATTTAATTGATGACATTCAGTTACCTGCACTTGTATTCAAACAGTTCCTTCCCCTCCCTGAAAGGAGGCAGAATGGCTCCTTTCAGTATTGAGTGCACATTGACTGAACATTTGCAGCATGAGATCTGAACAAATGAATACATTTTACTGAACCCTGTCCTAAGTGTCTGATTTCTGTAATATATTAAGCAGAAGAGGTGCTTCATTCTACCTGAGATTTTGCAATACAGCCGTTTACTTTTTTGAGTGTAAGAAAACCATGATTTCTGCTTCATTAACTTTAGAGATCTGATTTTGTTCTTATTCATTGTTTGTACCTCAGGTTTTTTTCTTTGATATTTGAAGTGCTGGTTCAGTTTTCATAAAAGTCAAGTGGAAATATGACCTGAACTTCAAAAGGGCTGAGAGTCAACTCTTAAACAAGTAAAGCATTAAGTAAATGTGTATTTAAAATGCCATACAAATTCCAGCTGTTTTCTCTTACTATTTCGAAGACTTTTTTTCCTGTAGGTAAATATTTATTTATATAACCTTAACTTAGGCCAATTAGAATACAGTTTGAGTGTTCTATCAGACTTAAAGCAAGAATTTACATTTTCTTAAGTCATCTAGACACCCAGGACTTTTTTCTCTCTTTTTCAACTGCAGCTTTATTTCTTTTATGTCTGCACATATACATAAAATCTTGTAATAAAGCATATGTGTTCTTTCAAGGTTAATTTTTATTTTGCTGTCTCAGTCTATCAGGTCTAAACAGAACATTTTTTAAAGCACTTGGAACAGCTTTTCAGACCTTCACAACCCTGAAACGCTGTCTTCAATTTATAACAGATTCTGGAAATGATAATTGAGAGTTTTCTTTGTATTTAAAAAATTTTATCCATGTATGCTTCTCCATTGTACACATGTCTCAGCTAAGCCAGAGAGATCAGGGAAATCTATTTGGAGTGAGACTGTAGTGCAGTTATCAATCTCTGTCATTTCCATAGGGCTTCAACATCAACTTTTGATGGAGCATGAATGCTAGCAGGCGGATCATTTTCAGATAGGTAGTTTATTTAGGTTTGGGAAAAAACATGTGGTAGAAGTTGCCCTGGACCCTTCCCTGATGAATCATTGTGACTCTTGCTATTTTTAGGACTGGTTTCACAGAGTGAACTTGATTGACACATCGATGTCAGGACCTGCATAGCTTACAGCTACTAAGGAGGAGAAAAATGAGAAAATACTTGCAGACTGCAAGACCTCTCACTGTAGTCAACGGCTAATTTTGCTCTTCAAATACCAAGAGGCAGGGTGGTAGGGTGGATTGATCTGTAAACACAGGCCTGCTCCATGTTTGCACAACAACAAATTTGAGCGAGAGACTTTGGTATCGCCTTCCAAAAGGGGCACGATACAGTGTCCCTGAACCCATGCACCGGACACAGGAATGTCTGAAGTTTCACACCTATGTGCGTATAAATGCACAATGGTCTGTCATTGAGCCCTGCTTCCATATTCATGTCGTCCTTCACCGATGTGATCAAACCAATACTCTGATGTTCGGGAATAGTTTCTGTTGTAGGTGAAATTGGTATGTTCATAAGCAGCATTGAGAAGATCTAAGAATTTGATAGTTAAAGCTTGATTCTGAATGTCATTGGCTTTATA
>NW_009622771.1:0-762 GCF_000690535.1 Cariama cristata
GGGGTCCTTTAGTCATGCTGACTGAACCACGGCTGTGCCGTATACGATGTAAACTATATGTATCTTCAGAAAGTTCATAGAGTTTCGTACTCTAAAATGTAATTGGTACAAGAGTTAGGGAATCAGATTTTCCTAACAGTCCCTCCGTTTCTTTTGACTGTCAGGGTCACACTGTAGTATTCATTACTTTACTCCTAAGTCGAGGGCATAAGGAGATGCAACACTGTAAACACACCTATATAATTACAAGGCAAAGCAAGATCTTGAATACGACGACCCAAATCCTTTTAGTTCACAGTCCTCTGCCTAAGTCTGGGAGCCAAGATGTTGACCACCCAGATAGATTTAGGGGAGATCGCTGCCTTCCTTCATGTACTATTTTTAAAGGAGTCTTTCTCTTGTTGCTGTCAGTTTCATTTTTCTGCTCTTGCTTTACATAAAAACCCCAGCAGCTGTTATTCAATAATGCACATACTCTGTCCTGTACTGCTAAAATGGGGTCCAGGGCTAATTGACCCTATATTACCATTTGTGATAATAATTTGATTTCTTCCTGTAGGGCTGCGTTTCATGAATGGCTTTTTCTAATTCTCGTGACATTTGCAATAGCTCTTTCTAGTTTTGCAACCCCTCACTGTGGTATGACAGCTCCTACAGGGTCCTATAGGCCTGTGGTAGCAATGAAAATTGTATCATTCTCTTCAGTTTGATTATGGCTTCCTCCAGAATTCCTCCTATCTATCAGCAAATATCCACACTTCT
>NW_009622772.1:0-17810 GCF_000690535.1 Cariama cristata
GCTCCCCGGGGAGAGTGACCCCCCCTTCCCCTCCCTCAGACAGCCGAGGGCACCTATAGCGAAGCCGTAGTGAGCAGGCGTGACTAATTGTGCCACCACGGTTTCTTGCTGTACCGCAGCGGCCCAACTGTGATGTTAAATGTTCAAAATGTGTGTCTGAGATACTAGAGAGATAAAGGTATTGGCACTGGTTTTTAATCATATTTTCTTAACCTGTTTAGAGAGACTCTTTATGCAGAAAAAGAGCAGGTGATGTATTAGATATTTTACTTGAAAATGTTTCTCACTAGTTTTCAGACTTAGAGAAATGACAGATTTTATTTTTTTTTCAAAAAGGATAAATCTTTTAAAAGTTCTGAGCGTACAAGGATATTCAAAACGTATAGCACCTTAACTGACTATGAAATGGATCTAAGCAGTTGCTTTCAGAAAACATTTATTACATATTGGTGCCCTATTTTTTTCAGGTATTAGGAGACTATTTGTACTAATATAAATCTATCTGTAGAAAGCAGAAACCTAATAGTAGAAAGTACTAAGCTGGATCTTCTCTTGCCCTGCGAAATAGTCCTGCCACCACATCTAAGCAGAATGCTGTGACCTTGTAAATGCTTAAGGTCATAAAATAATGCCATAGTACTTTGGAGCAAGAACCTAGCATCCTAAAGTATGTTGAATATTCAGAGGAATATTGATCCATCATTCCTATATGTGCTGTATAACTTGGCTTTTCAATCCAAGAAGTTAAAAATCAGCTTGCCAACATTCCATTTATACATCTCTCAGCCAACCTGAGATGGCTATTTATTACACTGATCTTGCCTGGAGTTGTGGTGGTGACAGAAGGGTGATGCAATGACCTCCTTCTCAAGTAGTGATGCTAGTGGAGTGAGAACACCTCCATTTCACCAACATCTTAGGTAATATTGCCCAATTACTTTAAAATACACCACTTGTGACCACAGTGCATCAGTAGCAAAATGGGAAATAGAAGCCTGATTCTGAGATTCTTCTGCTTTACTAATTGCATTTTCACTTCATAATAAAGGATGTACGTGAGGGAGCTGTAATTTCCCCAGTCTAGCTGACAATGTTTTATTCTTGATGAGTGTATTTATTCAGCTATGATTCTGTCTTGAGCTTTTGTAATTTTATTTATTGCTATGCTTATTTGTAAAAATGAGAAAATCAATAGAGTATTGGGGGAATGGAGGGGAAGGAAAAGGAAAAAAAGTCACTCAGAAGCACTACAATAAATTTACTGCAGGATAGAAAACTCCAGAGATAAAAAGCAGATAAATGCCTGATGATAAAGACTGAAGGCAAAATCTGAATCACTCATTGATTCATCAAGTCTTTTCTTCAGTATTTATAGAGAGCCAAACAAGTAAGATAAAGGGAAGAGAGAATCCCAGTAGCCTAATGAGAATTTTACAGTTACCACAAAGACCTACTTTCTAAGGACTGAACACAGTAATGTACTCTATAGATTTGTATCTAATAATGGAGTGGAGGGTGTTGTGGACTCATCTGGGCATTAGATTAGCTTAGCTGTCTTGGGAAACCTCATCAGTTGTAGCCTGAGTTAACTTGGGGGGTTTTTTTAGGATTTTTAAGCCTTATCTGTTTTACAAATAAGGTGATGTGACCATGTCATAGAACCCCCTTCTATCCCCCTCCTATTAGCTGGGTGTATTGATTATTTTAATGAAACAGAATAGAAAAGTAGAGACTTCCATGAGGTACGGTGAAAAGTTTAATGAAAGTGCATGGTGAGGAAGACCATGATGATTATCCCACTTAAAATAAGATCTGGATTCTGAGTTTCAATGATACATTTTCCAGAAAGAAGAGGGATGCCCCATTCCTCGATGAAACAGTTTTAGTTAAAGTTGACTTCTGTCTAAGGATGACAGATCCACAGGAAGTCAGTCTCCATTAGCTCTGCTAAACTAACAGTTACAGTATTATTTGGGAAGATTGTGTGTGTGTGTTACTTTTGTTTGTTGTGTTAAGAGAGGAACTTGTGTATTTTCATTTTTTTAAGAGTAGTTTGTCGTTTAGGGAATCATACTTTTCAAGAAGACCAAAAGTCAATATTTATTTGTACGTATAGCTTTGCATTCCTTTTCACTGAGTTGGCATATGTGGTCATCAAAGTAGAAGACAATCCTTGACCTGAATAGCTTGCAGACTGCAGAGACAGCCAGCCAAATAAAGAGGAAAGGATAGGCTCCAAGATGTATAACCACTATGGTAACTGGCAAAGTTCTGTTGGTGTTTATTGTTTGGAATGAACCACTGCCAAGTTACAGTTTTTGTTTGTGAACAAAACAAGAAATGAATTTTTTTTTTCCTGGCTGGTGCAGAAGTGGGACTTTCCAAGATGAAAAAAGCTGAGAATACTTGACTGAAGTCCTCCATACTGTAAATCTTTTCTTAGCTCTTCTATTGCTGTTCTGTTGGTTTTACTCCCTTGCAGTGCATTCTCTTTTTCCCAAGTTCTCACAGAGTATCTCTTAGGTGCTTGAAAAGTTATGATGGGCACTGCTGAGCAACAGTAAGCAGAAATGTCTTCTGATGCTGCCGTGCTGGCCTCACTGTGAACTCCTGTCTCCTCAGAGGCCCTGGCCCAAAGGGGTATAAGAGGAAGGCATATCAGTTTCTCTAGAAAGGCTACTGTTTTGCATGGAATAGTTGGTAACATTAGGCAAACTTCTTGGTCTCCCAAGGATTTCTTTTTTTTCCTTATTCTTAACATATTCTTTTTCTCATTATCTGTGCTTGGCTTTTATATAATAAACTGTTAGTTGGTAGGGACTGGATCTAAAAGACTGCATATTTTCCTTGCTTATGCACCCTGATTCTACAGCTGAACCAAAGCTCTTACTTTCCACAAGATTTAAATTGGATTTTTATTCAACAGCCAAATAATTTAGAGGGTTTCTCTAATCTCTGCTACTCTGGCTCATTAAGTGCAAAAGAATTGTCACTTCCACTCATCGTCATTGAAAAAACAGCCTGTAGTAACTTTGCATATAGCTTGAAGGCTGCTTTTGTTCCCCAAAATTAGTTTACGTTTAGGGTATATTAGTTATTCCCCTAGATACCGTGTCCCAGACAGCCCGGTATTCAAGAGTCATTGCAAATACAGAAGAATAACACCAAAGACACTCTACAAAGACCTCATTGTAAGACTAAAAGGATTTCCTGTGAATAAGAGCTACACATGGACTTAACACTGCTAGGAGCAAGAACATACAAGGAGAAACCAACTACATAGTGAAGCCAAGACATTACTGTTTTTTAATGATTTCTTTGTAAATAGGGAGAAGAGGTCTTTTCCCAAGGAGTTCATGATAATATAGCGTAGCCAAGAACACAAGGGAGAATGTTGTATGGAAGGAAATAGGGGAGCCTTGAAGGAAGAGAGGAAGATCTGAGCTTTCTTCATCTTTCTGTTCCTGTCTACTCATTTAGATGAGGTGTGAATGTAACTGATAGGCAATGCACACTGCTTCTTCTGCAGAAAGGGATTCCAGTGGGATATAATGATTTCTTAGTCCTACATTATGGTGCCAGTTCAAAGGGGTAGCAGAGCACAACTTCAAATAACATCATTCTTATGGCATATGCCATAGGACTGCTCGCTAGAACAGACAATGAATGCCTATAAGGAATCTCTAGTAACCATTTCCAGAACTGCATGAAATGTGGCATGTATTTTACACAAGCTTTTTCTTAAGAAATAAAAGAATAATCATGATAAATGGGAACGGAAATAAAAGAGGAAAACAGTAGAAACTCAGGGGTAGATGTTGATTTTGTTAAGTTAAACTTAAAAATGTCTTTCCACAAACCAAAAAAAAAAAAGCCATTTATCTAAAGCATGTTTTCCTCATGTGAATGTTCTCCTACCTTGGATAGCTTTAAATAAACTCACATTTGTATCAATAGGGAACTTCATTGTTATCATACATCAGTGCAAGATAGGAGTAACTTCAGCCTGAAAATATATAAGGGACAGGAGATTTTAGGGTCAGCCTTTCTCATATTAAATATTACTAAGTTTACACAATTTTGGAAAGAATTATTATTTGATTCAATGTATCTCAGATGGTAGAGGGAGATTGACACTCAGTTTTAAACATGAAATAAAAATTAGCATTATATGCTCTGTGCAATATAGGCTTAATTGCTCAGATCCCTGAATAAGGTTGGCCAAGGGATGGTTTCTTAACCAGAGAGTATCTCGGAACAGTGGATTGGTCCTAGGCTATGGCAGGATATGATACTCATTTTGCTGAATAAAGACACAGAGCAGTGGGCTTGTTTGTGCTACCCTTACCTCTTCTCTTTGCAACAAAATTTAACATGGTTTTGCTTCAGACCAAACACCAGTTTACCTTTTATTCTGTCTCTGACCACAAGCAGTAGGGGATGCTTATGAAGAGGATGAGGACAACTGCACTCTAGTTTCTCACTTTTAACAGCATGCAGCTTAGAAGCTCCATTAAAGCAAGGGCAGTGTTTACTAGCCTGGATTT
This sequence comes from Cariama cristata, assembly GCF_000690535.1. Taxonomy (NCBI): domain Eukaryota; kingdom Metazoa; phylum Chordata; class Aves; order Cariamiformes; family Cariamidae; genus Cariama; species Cariama cristata. The sequence continues at coordinate 4,548 of NW_009622772.1, forward strand.
TGACCACCTCTCCATTGCTGATCCATAGGATCGTCACCTCAGTTTTATCTCAGAAATGCATTTGGCTGGAGCTAGCTCTGGAGTTGGCATTTAAGTATTTCTGGGGTGTAGAGAAGCAAGCTTTGCTACATGTGTCTGTATGAGGTATTTATTCTGGGCCGCACTTCAGCAGTTGGTGGAGAAATTTCCGTGGTATTTAGAAAGGGAACGAAGCTCTGAGGATGGCTACTTCTTCTCTGTCAGATTAAGGGTAGGACTGTCAGGCCTTTTCATACTTTCTCATTCTTTTCTGTTTTATCTAATGACACCTTGTTCATGTTTTCTCTTCCCTAAAGCCATAGTGATGAATCTTGTAGCTGTTGGACCAACCCGATTACATGCTGAACCACACTGATGTAATCTTGCTCTTTCTCTTTCCTTGACCTTTCCACCTCTTTCCTCCATGCATTCAACCTCCCATTTTTATAAGAAAAAACAAAAGCTACTCATACTCTAATCATAGTGACCTTGGAGTCTCAGTTGGTGAGAAGCTACCTCATTTTGCATTCTAAGCCATAATTAGTGTCAGTCAATGTCAATGGCATGAGAAACAGTTAGACACAAGAAAGGTCAGAGACTGACTGTTCCTTAGGCTGAATGCACAGTGGGATAGGTGGGCGTCCACTCACTGAAATCTGTGTATATGAGTAATCTAACAGGATACTCGACCTCGCCATGTAGTTGCCAGGTACAATTTCAGATCATAGTTTTTTCACATTGGAGTATTAGTTTTGATAACCATGCAGAGACAGATGGCATTTTGTCGGCTTTCCAAAGCAGAGGAATAATTTGCTGAGCTGTAGCTAGTGTAATGAGAAGCCAAGTAAGTTGAAGATGAGGTAAAACCAAAGCATCTGTCGGTCCTCGTGTGCCAACTTTTAGATGCCGCAGACAAACTAATATTTCCACACAAAAAAGTAGTGACTGTTATAGATTTGTGTAAAAAAGATGGCATTTGTTAACAATGCCACAACAGATGTCGTTGAGTCCATGCTTGATTTTTACTACTGCTCTGTGCATTTTTGGAAGAGATACTTGCTCTGCACAGCTTGTATGGAGTATGCTCATTATAAAATTTTATTTTTCAGGAAACAATGAGATGGAAAATTTGTAGCTAATCTGATATTGTCCTTCTTTATCATGCTTCCTTAGTGGTTAGGGAGGAAGAGTTTATTCTTGTTTGAATCCTTTTCAATCTTTTTTACGTGAGAGAAGTGTCTATACATATAACTATATACTGTATATAACATAAAAATCTTAAAAGAGAGCTCTCTATTAAAATACAATGAAAAATTTGAGGTTACTTGCATTATCCAATATTACATTTTCCAGCATGTGTCATGGAAAATGTGTAATTATATCTTCCCTGTTCAAAGAAATCCTCCTCTTCACCTTAATCCTATTCTTTCTCATCTTCTTTGATGAGAGAGAACAATGTTTCAAAAGTTCCCCTTTAAGACCAAATCTTGTAAAAGGAAACCCATGGAATACTATAGCCTACTTGACTCTTTCTCCTTGGTTATAGATGTGGCAACTTAATCAAAGCAGCTTCTATCTAGGTCAAAATTATTTGGGGCATGCATACTTCACCTAAAATATATATATTTTTATTAAATACCTGCTATGATGTGGTATCCTCTGTACAGTCTGCATTGTGTGTTGAGAGTGTGAGGAGCCCAGTGGGAGTGGGTAAAGGGGAGCACTTACTCCTCACAGACGCAGACCTGACAATATCTAAACATTTAGGTCCAAGCCCTTCTCAGAAATAGCAACAGCAGGTCCATGGGTCAGTGAGAGGGAGACTGAGGAGAGAAAAACAGCACTTGGGAGAGAGTAGAGAAGGGAAGCAGGCTCCTCCAGGCACCAGAGCATCCCACTGCCGGCCTGCGTATGGCTGAGTGTAAACTTCAAACAAAGGGATCCAATGCTAAACAGCTGCTTATTTTTATTGTACTCTTGCTGCTTTTTGTTTGTTGGTTGTGAACAGTGGTGCAAATGTTGCTTTGGTGGGTGCAGGGGTGGGGAGAGGGGAGTGCAGGTGTAACTTAAGTCTATCTTGCTCCCAGGGAGCAGCACTGGCCCACTCTTGCCAAAGTCTATTGGTAGGACTGAACCATAGCCAAGAGTTAGAAGTCCAGTTTGAGGCAAAAATGGCAACAGGTAAACTGGACAGAGATTGAATCTGAGGGGTAAAGATATAACCTGTTGATTAGAGAAACATATAGCAGTGTTTGATTGATTCTTTTTGCTACCTGAAGCCCAAAACCAAGAAAGAATCAAACCCTGAGATTATAAAGTGCTTTCACCATGGGTTAGCAGATGCTGTCAGCCAAGGGAGTACTCTTAGACCTTGCCAATTCTTCAAAAACACTTTCATCTGCCAACCAGCATTACCTCTGCCTTACCCATGCTGAACTGAAGTCTAACACGCTTTCATCCAGTACCAGATTTTTGCCAAGTATTGTAAGAGCAGACATTTTTCTCACAGTAGATTTAATACACTGACTTTCTCTCCATTTCATAACATTTGAAAGGGTGCTTAGAACACACAGTTAGAGACTAAAATTACTGTATTTTGTACAATTATCATTGAGTTTAAATTGATCTTCCTAATGGAGATCTGCAATTTTCAAAATTCTGCTGTGTCTCTGGTTTTACAGTGCATTTTGTAGACTGCTGATGCCTTACCGCTCTTACATATTCTGTTTTTGTTGTATTTGTTTCCCTTTGATTGTGAGATGCTATCTCATGGTTTTGGGTGTTTAAACCAAACCCTCTTAAGGACTGTGTTCCGTAGCAAGTATTGGTACACAGGAAGTCCACTAGTGTGTAAGAATGGAATAAATACACTTGAGCTAGAGAGAGAGAAAAAACAGCATCTAACTTTTTACTTCTGCACCTCAACAGGAAAATCTGGCTCATTCAGTGTACTTTATTGTGCTTGAATGTTCATTTATTCAATACACCATGTATGAGAACTTTGCTTCCTCCCAGATACTCCACACAAAAACCTTCATTTGATAAAATTAATGCTGATAGTATCTTTGGATGTTATCCTTGGAGACAGTTCGGGTTTCCTTATATGAAATGGTTTTAAATGTTTGTATAAGGCTAGAAATCACAACAGCTTAGAATATTTGGCTCTTTGCAATGTGAAAACTGAAGTTAAATGGGAAGATGAGTAGGGGTGTTCATGGTGTCTAGAGAAAGAAATGACGCTGAGTGTTGAGACACAACTAACTTGGGTTCAGCTCCCAAGCTGTCCAAGGACTTCCTGCAGAATATTCATCTTTATTTGCTCTTTGATTTTATCTCCCTGTGTTGTGTGATTTTGTACATGTGTGTTTAATTCAGAAATGGTTTCTATTTTTCTTTATGGCACAATGAGAGGCTTAAAAACCACTGAAAGTTCTGAAAGACTTGGATTCAACAGGAAAGACCAAGCCTGTACTACCACAAAACTATCACTGCAACCTCTATCTTTCTGGAATCATCGACATTGCAGGTTAATTTTAAAACAAATAACTAAAGACATAAAGACAAAGGCAGCAAATTAGCTTATCATGCTGGAAATAAGTGGTAATAATTGGAATTTTGAATACAAAAATTCTAGCAAATCAAAGTACAGATTTAAAATTTGCATGTTTAATTAGTATAGGAATATTTTTAGAAGATAAGAAGATGAGCACATAAATATACTTTAAATTTGGTATCATTAAAGATGATCCAAGAAGCTAATATAATTTTGTTCTGCATCACTTTCCTTAAGTACTATTTTGCTTTAATACTGAGCATAATAGATGACTACACTTCTGGTATATCATTTGTTAGAATAATGTTCTGATGAGCCACTTGTACAGTGCCAGCTTGAAGTAGATTTAATCCTTTTTCTTGAACTATCTGTTATTCTTCTGCATGTTCTCTGTGCTGCGGTTTCCAGTGACCCCTGTTTGCTAATGATACATTTTATTAGTGCCAGTTAGAATAAATTGGTCTGTTAGGTTTAAAGCAAAAATGTTAATAATGTTTTCAACTTTAACACAATAAATATCATGCCAATCACTATGCATACACTTCAAAATACAAGGTCACTTAAATCTATGCAGTTCCTGTGATTTGTGAGTTTGGTGCAATGTTTTATTAGAATACCATTCATAAACCATTTTGTCATCCAGGAGGATGCATTATTTCCTCTTTCAGGTTATTAATTTCAGTCAGAGCAGTGTCCTTTGCACCAAGGACTAGTTAAAAAAAACCAACCAAACAAACAAACACAAAACAAAACCAAAAACCAAAACCAACAAATAACCCAAAGATAATAGTTATAGGCTCCAGTGATCTCTTTGCTTCAGCAGGTGCTTGCACTGTGACCAAAGCACACAGTGACACAAGGATAAAGTGTAAAATCTAGCACTCTCTACTCACATATTCATGGCGCTGAGCAGTAAGATATGAGGACTAAGTCCACATCTTGCATCACTCTGCTTAACACAGTGAAGTTATTGTCAGTTGATACAAATGCATATATAGCATGAAAATTCCACCCATACATTCAGAGGCTTAAAATAAAATAAGGAGTCCTGTTTTTACTTAAAAAAAAAAAAAAGTAAATCTACTATAAAGTAATAATTCAGTTGTTAACTCTTCCCAGCAAAATAGGATTTAGCTCATATCTTTTCTCAATGGACTAAATTACTTTTATGGGCACTACAGGGAGGTGCACCTGACAGCTAATCAGTTAATGGTCTGCAGGACCAGAGGAAAGCATGAGGCTTTTTCAAAGGACTGGACCTGGTTGTCAGCTGTTTTAAATTGGCATCAGCTGAGTTATTTTTGTTCAGTTATGTCTGATCCATAGGTTGCAGTTCTACTGTTTAGCAATGTTCCAGTTATCTTTTTTCCAGTTTGAGGTCTAGTTCATGGCTTTCATATGAACTTTATTTAGCTGGGAAGTAGGCTAAGTTCTGGCATCATCTCTCACCTCTTGGTATATCCTTCTGGGAATTGTGCTAGGTTTACTGTCTCTCTGGCTCACTCTCCTTTCCCTCATTATCTTCCCTCCTATTAGGACCATGATCTCCCAAGCACAGAGGATACTTCTAGATTTTCAGTTATTTTAGACCTAAGAATTGTGTAGGTGTGCACTTTGTGTTCATTACTCTGGGATGACCTGGAAATAAGCCCTTGTGTCAAAGGTGGCCAATGGCCTCCTGGACTGCACAAGGAAGAGCAAAGCCAGCAGCTCAAGGGAGGTGATCTTCCCATCTACCCAGCAGTGGTGAGGCCACGTCTGGTGTGCTGTGTCCAGGTCTGGGCTCCCCAGTACAAGTCATGGACTTACTAGAGAAAGTCCAGGAAAGGATCATAAAGATAATTAAAGTATTGGAGCATCTGTCATAGGAGGAGAGACCAAGAGAGCTGGGACAGCATCTTGGAGAAGTGGAAGCTCAGGAGGACCTTATCAGTCTGTATGAATACCTGATGGGGGAGTAACGAAGATGGAGCAAGACTCTTCTCAGTGGTGTCCAGTAACAGGACAAGAGGCAATAGACACAAACTGAAATACAGGAGATTCCATTCAAGCATAAGAAAAAACTTTTTTATTGTGAGGGTGGTCAGACACAGAACAGATTGCTCAGAGAGGCTGTAGAGTCTCCATCCTTGGAGAAACTCAAAACTCAACTGGACACAGCATGCTCTAGCTGAACCTGCTCTGAAGAGGGAGTGGGACTGTCTGATCTCCAGAGGTGTCTTCCCACCTCAGCTGTCCTGTGATGAGACCTCAGACCCTGCTACTTTAAGTTTGTTGCAAATGTGGTACTAGATCTCTGGCATCCTATCTGCTCTCATGCCCATCTGCTAGAATGGCATTATGCCCACTCAAAAGGTACTATGCCAGTTTCAACAAGGCACAGGTGCCAACCAAACATAGATTTAGAAAGATACCCTGCATAAGATCCTCCTGGTAGTAAGTAATGCCAAATTAAGCCCACATGCTTCATTACGAGGGATCACATCTGCTGAGGCTTGTGGGCATTGTACCATCAATTACAGCCTTTATCTTCTCTTTCTCTTTCCTGAAAGCTTTAGTGAATGGAAAGCAAAATTTATGAGTCAATCAAGTGCCTTGAGAAGATCCCGGTTTTTCCCTAGTGACCTCCATCTTGAAATCTCAAATTTCAAGCTGCTTGTGTTTATATCCCTCTGTTAGACGTACTTCAGTATACACTAGATTTGTTTGTGAAGGCAACAAAAGACAGTGAAAAATATATTCTTTCTTGTCATTTAATACCACAAGAGAAGGATTATGTGCAATTTGTTTGATACCTGTTAGACTCTGAAGCATTATTTGGACTGGTATCTTCATTTAGTAGAAGAAAATACACTATTTGGTTGTTATGTGTTCTCAGGTTTCACTTAGGCATCCAAGAGATAACAATCCTCAATCTGCTAGCCACCGTGGTACCTGTTTTATGTTGTCTGCTGTTGTGTGAGACCTGAAGAGATTATATTGCTCAACACACACTATGAGAAGAACCAATGACTCAGGAAAAACTATTAAGCCCTCTTGCTTCAAGAAAATTGGGCCTGTGTGTAGGTAAAGTTGGGTGGCAAAGTGCTGACTTAGTGCTGCCTAGCTCACTTGGGAGCAATTATCTGTGCCTGCGGCAGGCTATAACATATTTGTCCTTCATGTCACATAGGCTAACTTGGGAGTTTGCTGTGCCAGGAAGACATCTCCTGAGTCTTCTTACTGTTGACTCTGAGTTATCTCGGCCTCTGCTCAGCAGGTTTCCTTCAGGATTTCCCTAAACTAGAGCATGTGATTTAATATGAGTAAGATAATTTAAGTAGGACTGAGTAATGCTAGAGTAGGGGTGAAGAACACAATGCAAGAAACTGTCTAAGGCAGAGCAGTCTAGATAACATGATTAGGACTGACAGTCTGGACTCTCCATAGTGTTTCATGATTTACCTTAGGATGTATCTGAGGGGAAGAGGGCACTGCTTTGTGCCTGTCTACACCTCATATTTACCGTAATGGGAATGGGCTTGCATTAATTGGCAGTCAGCTTAATTTGAGTTACACCAGCCATAAAAGCACAAGCCCAAACAGAGTCCTGTGATCTGTCAGTGTGTGCTTGTTCCCAGTTCAGCCAGGAAGCTTGCAAGGAAAAGCAGTGCTGCTTCCCACCCCCTGCCTGCAGACGCAGCGTGGGGGGTCCACTGGAGGTTCAGGCACTGAGCTCTGAGTGGCATCGCGTTGTCCTAACTGTGCCTCACGCCGCTTCAGCTGACAGGCAAGCCAGCTGTAGCACACGTCAGTAATATAAAGCATCGTAATTTTGATGATGTTTATTCCACACTTACAACATTAAGAGAAATATATTTTAAAATATTGGCCAGTCCTACAGGCTGAGTTTTAGTCTCATAATGATACAAATATTGATATCCGAACAGGCCATTATTTATGCACCATTAGGTATTCTGCTTGAGGCCTTTTCCCACATCTTTCCATCTGACCCTGGAGAACATGTGCTGTCATATGGTTTGCCTATTCTTTAAGAGTTAAAAAAATAAAAATAACACAGCAGGGTCTTGTCCATAAACAATGGAAACATTGCTCTAAATTCAGTACTATTTCTGTTTTTATTATGTGATCACTTCTTTGTTGTTAATCACTTGCCCTACTTAATTCATTCATTATACTCGAAAGCTTTGAGATTAAACCCCCAGGCAGGATAGCTTCATATGAATCCCTTCTTTTTTATCTGTTCCAAGTTAGATTAAGTCTAGGTCCTGTTTAATGAGGTGCCACTTGCTGTCTTTTCATGCAGAAAGAATTCCTCATACTCAGCGGTATGTATATACCATATAAATTATAAAATATTTTACATTTTTTCTGAATTTCTAACTAATATGTCCTGCAGAAAACACAGTTGTTACAAGTTCCCTGGGATATGGGTGGATGGCTATTTCTGATTTAATTTTTTTTTTCTTTTAGTGATGAATCTTGCTGTTCATTTTTCAATTATTTCATTTATTTTTTTATTTAAATTATGTAATTTCATAGCAATTTTGTTATTAATGGTAGTGATAAGACTTCTTATTCATCTATGCCTGCAACTCAGTGAGTGAATCATTGGGATGTCTTCACCTGCCATACAGTGTTAACGGCCTGCCCATGCCTAGTAATGCTTCGGTGTTTATGGCTTACTAGGCCCAATGTGGCTTAGGCATGGCAAGCGTATGGTCAACAATAGCTCAGGGGGTGTGATGGGGCCCTCACTTCACAGTCTGAGTGATGAAGTACTTTATGTGACCACGTTGACTGAGGTTAGCCTTCAGCATGGGTCTAAGGTTGGAATTTGTACCTCCGCATCATTACTGAGGTGTCTTTGTTGCCCTGCTGTTGGGCTCCTTTGCAGCCTCTGTCCTGTGGTTAACAAATCTATTCCTGATTGGTAGGTTTTTTATACTAATGGCACTGCCTCTGCATTCATGGAACTTCTTGTACTGATCTGACTTTGACTGGTGATTCCATGTTGGACACATATCCATTATTTTGGCTTTTGCACATTCTTTCCAACATCAAAATACTGTTTGGTTGAAAATGTCACGCACAGCTCTACTGTCATCCCCTATGTGTATGTGCTCGTAGGCTGCAGATGGCATGTTTCTTTATGCTAACCATGAGTGTTGATATACATATATACAACGAGAGTCTGGCTATACTGCCAAGTCCCACCTTTCTGAAGATTGGGGACATATCTATTTTCACATGTTTTTATTTCAAAACAGGGAATCAGAAAACAAAACCAGAGTTCACCTATTTTTGTAAAAGCCTGCTACAGATAAGTGGTAGGTTATGTTAGCAATGAAACAGCAGCTTTGTCCTGCTGAGAGAAAGTGATCACAAATAGTCTTTATCATTAAATGGCTTCTAAAAACCTTTTTTTCAGAGTTTAAGACTGAACGCCTCACAGAAATGGAAGGCAGCAATGATGTCCATCCAGGATGGATCATGCTCCACAGTCTCTGGAGAGTTCTTGTCCTCACTTTTGCCTGCTGAGTGTAGGCGCTTGGTTACCTTACTCCAAAATAAAGCTGCTCTTGAAAGGTTATTCTGGTTATGTTGGTTATACTGAACTAGTTATGTTGAATTAAGCCAATTTAGGCAGTGTTTTTTATGGGGTTTCTGAATGTTTGTGCCTATTTATAGGGAAGATACACTGTAATCTTAGCCTGGGTTTCTGGTGACTCTTGAACAAATCATCTGGACTAACGTAGTCAGTCATACAAGGTCATGGCTTTAGGCATTTCTTCAGTTCTGGTTAACTCTGTTCTGTTGTGAAGGTCTTGCAAGAACTCTTCTCAACACCTTTGTGTAAGTGAAAATTGTGGTTTGCTCTATGTGCCTCCTGGGTTCTTCCATCTTGTCATGCCCCTTGATGCAACGTTTTTGATTATTTCACCTTAAGGATAGTTGAGAGTTTAGTGTTAAGGAATTTGTATACAGCAAAAATAATAACCAATGAACTGCTAGCATTTTCTTTTAACAGTCATCCAGATTAGTTCTGCAGGTAGGAAATGTTTTTATTGTTACCAGCACTACTACTGATATTCAAAGTTAGAATCAACAAAAAGCTTCATATTGAAGATTAATATTCAGGAGAAAGAGGAGAAGGGCAACACTTTTTTTTTTTTTCAAAAAAACCCCAGTTCTTAACCTATAGGTGACCAATTTTGAGAACATTGATGGATACTTAGATGAGAGAGAATGGAAGCATAGAGTTTAACTGCACCTAAATATTTGATGTAAGCAATGGCTTACACTTTATTCTTTCTTCTGAAGGAATCACTAGTCAAGAGTCAATACTAATCACAGTAGAAAAGATATTTGACTCAGAATAGTAGACTTAAGCACATTTTTACTAATGCTTTACAGAACCTAATGTTGCAAACTCCTTAATATTCATTTTATATATATATATGAAGAACATGCAGGAGAAGCAGATGGCTCAACATAGGTAAAAATTGAATAATTTTACTTTTCTGAAATACATATGGATATTCAGACATTATGAATGCAAGTACTGGTACATAAATATCATCTCCTAATGGTGATCGACAGTCCTTCACTTTGTGAATCAATAAAAAAATCCTTCTATGTTCATATCCTTTAAAAATTTCATAGTAAAAACCAAATTAATCAGTTGTTTTCCTTCCTTCTGCCTTCCATTGCTTGGTTGTACCTCTTATCACCTGTGAGACATCCAGACCTGGAATGGAAATAACGAAGGGAATTGCAATGCTTTCAGTTCAAGAGACTGGTGGTGTTTCACAGTAGGCTTGCCCCCCACAGCCAGCTTTAGAGACGAGATCGGTAGCTTTTCAACTGCATAGTGTGATGTTATCAAATATTTTGAACTGTAATCTTGCAATTACTATTAATGTTGCATTAAAAGATTATTTAATGAAGGAGATCATGCAGAGAACAAGCAATATAATGGCTCCAAGCAGCTTGCCTCCCACATACCTGGAAAAATTCCCTGCTGCTACAGAGGGAGGAAGAACAGTTAGTGCCAGTTCTAAACAATAGGTTTCACACTATATCTGTTAAGACCTGTTGCTTTTGGCAACAAAAACTGACTCAAAGGCATGAATTTAAATTTTAAAAAGTGGTGCTCGGTGATTAAAGACAAACATGGAATATTCTAGTTTCTGCTGTGCATTGTTTAGTATTCAAAGGCGGTTGTGGAGGTGTTGGCTCTCTGGGCGTTCCTTTCCACCATGTATTGTTTAACCTCTCTATGCATTTCAGGGCCGGATCATGTTCTGACAAAAGTGCAGGTAATTCAGAAGCAGATGCAGTTGCTTTGGTGTAAAACTTGTTGTAGTAACAGAAGAGCTAAGACTTTAGTTCTGCTTTAGAACTGAAATGTATTTCATGTTGTAAATTTGCATGTCTGTTGCTTTAGTGCTCAGTTGGCAGGACCCTAATATAGCACATCTCACTTTGGTATCTATGCTGATGGCTGCCTGGCGTTTCCTTAAGCTTTCACTTCACGTATCTGGTTTTCTTTTTGCAACACACTGAAAGCTGAGTAAAGTGTGATGATGTTAATGCATGGCTAAATCCAGACAAGCCAGTAGTTGCACAGGGAGTTCTAGATTACAGATACTTTCAGAAATTTGTCCACATTAAAGAACATGTGAAACATGGGCACATTATAAACAAAGTAACATTCCTGCACCAATTGAAAAAAATAATAATCAGAAGGTTACTAGATCTGGTAAAATTACAACTATGATGGTCTAAGGACACAAGCAGGGCAAGCTTTGTAGGAAGATGACTCTTTCTTTATTTTTTAAATTTTTTTTAATTCTCCAGTACAGCAAAACTGGAGAAATGTTCCATACAAACTCTTCCTTGTGTCATGCTTTGTGGATATACTTAAGGAAAATCCTCCATGCTGTTCCACCCCGCAATGAAGCGGGTGTTGGAGCACACCACCATGTTTCTGGCTTAGCAATAACCTTACAGAGCACTGCGCCTGAAATCTAGTGTCATGCTCTAACACCAGGTGCCAGAGTTTTTTTCTGTAAACTAAAGAACATCACCAGGCTGTGACGATGTGAACGCTTTCATATATTGATTGAATTCCTACTGTCTTGCTTGTCAGTACTTCACTCTAGAAAGCCTGATCAGATATCTGCAAAATGGTGCCATAACAGCAGAGTCTACCTAGTTTTGGATACCTGTTCCTTTGTGTTTTACATCAGTTTGGTTTTGGGAAATTAATATCTGAAGATTCTCCATCTTGACAATTGTAGGTTGCTCCATCCTGACTTTGTCTTTTCCTTCCATCATGGACTTTGGGCACGGGATGTCCAAATTTCAATCTATATCTATGCACATTTCAATCTATACACAAGAAAGGCCGGGGATTTAACTAGCCTTTAATTCTTCACATAGAGGGAAGTTAGACCTGCTCTGCTAGTGTGCAAATAGCCAGCAGTAGTTGTAACCCAAGACCTAGGCTGGATTTCACCCTCACAGATCTCAGTGGGGTTGCTGGTGAGCACTCATCCTGTACAGGGTTAATAGGAAAATTCAATAAAAAATAAGCACCTTCACCTCTACTTTTCACAGCATTTTTTTTTTTTATCTTGTATTCTGCTCATTGTGAGTGAGGACATTGTCTGTAAAGTTATTTAAACAAATTTATTACTAAGCAAAAGAAAATCCTACCTCTGACAAAACCTAATTGTGAGACTGGAGATATGAGTGTTCATATCCATTTCTTCACACATTTAAAGTTAGTGTTTCCATCCAATTCATTAAATAGTAAGCCTGCTCTCCTCTCATCTTTATTTGTGATTGCATTTACAAACCATGAATAATTAGAAATAATATTTGAAACAAAGGCCTTTAGGGCTATATTAATCATGGAGAAAAGTGTTACTCATGAAATTTTACAGGATAAGCACAACTATCAATAGAAGATTATTCCTGAAAAAACTGCACTCTGTTTTTTTTCTAGGACTCCTACTCACATTAAAAATGCAATATTTTGCAGGAGAAGTACAATATTTTCTCAATGCATGATATATATTTTTAAATGAAAATAATATTGTGTTTAACCTCACAATGTCTTTGGGGAAAAAGTTGGTTTAATTCAACCTCTTTTACATATGAGAAAATTGCCTAAGTGATTTTTCAGGGCATATGGCCTAGAAATGGAACTGCATGTCTTGAATGAGTTCCAGGAAATTTCATGTGCTCTCCTTTCACTGCATTTTTGTTGATACAGAGGACAAATTAATTCATTCTTCCAAGTAAGTAACCCTGACTATACTGAAATACTGCTTGTCTCTTCCTCTATAGTCATGATTTTCCATGGTATCTGTATTTCACTGGGCACAGAAATCTTCAAAAATAGTCATAAATTCATGAGCACAAGAGGGAGTTTTCTTGACAACTGGCCAGACCTTTGGAATACTTACTAGAGGGAGGAAAATATGATCATGGATTTCAATATATTGAAAACTATAACCCAATTTCTTTTTGATTATTCTTTTCTATGATACATGTTTCTCAGTAAACCACTGCTGGCTGTGTGCTGTCTCTCCTCCTTCCTTCCCTCACCTTTATAGATTACACAAATGGAAAAGAAGAAATTAAGTGGAAGAGAGTAGCATACTGCAGAAAAAAATTCA
>NW_009622772.1:17828-26773 GCF_000690535.1 Cariama cristata
GAAAGAGAAGATTGCAGAAGAAACCTGTAGCAGAGCAACACTTTTCACCATCTGTTTATCAGTTCTGAAACTGAAGCAGAACACATAAAGTACATAGCAAAGAACAGAGCAGTCCATTGTGGAAGGTGCTACTGAACTTACTCAACATCAGCCTTTCAAATGCATCAGCTCTTTCCTTTCTCCTTGAGCTTTGCAAGGTAAGCATTTAGGTTTACAAATCTACAACCATAGTTTTATAAGTCTGTAATACTGCAGTATATCTTTCTCTTATCAACTCAACTAGGAGGAAGAGTTGGGCTTTTAAAATGACTGTCTACGAAACATTCAGCTTTCGGACACTGATGTATTTTGCCTTTTTTTTCTAAGCACCATTCAGTCTCTTAGATGCTTTTACAAATTAAGCTTGAATGCTAGCTTTCACCGCTATCTGAAGTGCAGCTTATTATTTCTAATGATCCCTCCTCCTCTTTGAAATGCCACTCAACTACTCTTTACTGTAACCATTAAATATAGCTAAACAAAATAAATAAATGAGAAGGCTATTTCTAGCATGCAAACCTTGACAAATTTATCAGTTATATTTAAACAATTTTTCAGTTGGTAATGAAATACTCACCTCTCTTTTCTTTATGCTACTATGCTGTATCTCATGATGAAACTTCATAGCGTTTCTTTTAACAGTGTTTGTGGTGATATTACTGGGAGTCTGTGTTAACTAATGAATGTTACATTTATAATTTATTGTAAGCATTCTAAACTGTTGTTGGAAAATAGTCAGTGCTTGCTGAAGCTTTATGAATATAACTGCACGTATATGAATAATTTGTAACTACATATTCATTGATTAGACAAAAGTGATGGAAGTCTTGTTACTAGTTCTTACTGGAGTGACACTTGTTAAAAATTTCGCTTTCTTTTTGAACCAGTTGTGATATAGACAATATTTCCCCATGAGTGTTCAACAGAAATCCTGTTTCATAAAGTGTCTCTCCTTCAAATCCAAAAGAAGCAAAAAGTAACCTTTCTTCCATTCCTTAAATAAAAATATGCTAATGATATGTTAATCAATTGCATTAAAATTTAAGAGGAAACATGTAATTATAGTACATAGGTGCAAAATTATTACCCAAATTTTCAGTATTATATACCACTTGAAAACTGAACCTCTCATCATTATTTATTATGGGCGACCACACAGTGCTTGGATACTTAGAGTTTGCATAATGTAGTAATGAATAAGGTAAAGCTTTACATTCTGTTGTTGTTTTAATCACTTTTTTAATTTTAATCTGTGATCTGGCTATGTCCTCTGTTTTACACAGAGGCTTTGTTCTCAGTTTTTATTCTCAAGAGTTGTGGAGCTGAGATGTGTAACTTTCAGCTATTACTGAAAAGCATAGCTTGGAAAGTGAATTTCTCAAAGCTCAGTACTGTGTTGTTATGTCAAAAGAAAGTATTTAGCACCATTTAAGTTCAGACATACTGAATCAAGAATCTGGTGTTAGTACAGGAGTTTACATATACAGGTTTAATGGATGCTGCTCTCAATTCTACACTAAGGCTAAATGCAATAATCACAAATACTATACTCGGATCATCACTCTAATAGTCAGTGAGATGGCATGGAGTAGGAAAATTTTACGAAAAACTAAGAGCCACTGAAGTTTAGGTACACATGTACTTTTGCCCTCTCCCCATGTCTGTAGAAGATTCAAGTAGGTAGAGGACATGAATCGCATAGAAACTTAGGCAGTACCATCGCCTGCTTTTAGCGTTCTCTGAAATCCACAGATAGGGTTCTTCTGCAAACAACTGAAATTAATTTAGGTATAGTCATTAAAAATGATGACTGTAAAACAGGTTTGCTTCAAAAACCACGTCTACCTGGACTCAGACTGATCTTGCCATAGCATAACTCTGAAGTGATGCTATTTATTTAGGTTCTGAGGATTTTGTACCCATGCAGCAGAGTGGAGAATCACAGGCAGGCTTATTTTTCTTGGCTTAGCATGTCTTGCACCCTTCTGTAAAACAGTGAGAATCTGGAGAAGCACTGGCTGTAAGTGTGGGCAAGTTTGCAAATGTGCATATTCAAAGTGAAACCTGAAACTTTCATTTCTTCCAATGTGACTTTTGGGAAGATCTACATACTTCTAAGTGGAGTTTACTGTAATTTTTGTTTTGGTGCAGTCAGTAAATGCATTTGTTTTTCCCTTTGTGAATGGGTAGATAGCTGGAAGAGTCAGGTACTGCTGCTTGGGTGGTTCTGCTTTCCACTGGCATGCTCTGTGCAGCTTTTGTTTTCTAAGGACTCTTGCAACCTTTCCTGCCAGTCTTTGAGATTTACATGAGGGAGTACAGACCCGAGTGGTATCCAGCCAGAGTTCCCCTCTAAACAGACTTTCAGTATGAAACTTTTAATTTTCCAGAGAAAATTAGTCAAATCTTGCATGAGAAGAGTTGTTATAATATCAGCCTAAAACTGGACTTTAGAGTCTCCTCAGTAGTCCTAGAAGAAATTGTGAGAGTGTAGTTTATACTTTCGGAAATAATATTGACCAGACTATTTACTTGTCTTTAACTCATTGCCTTATTCTTCCAGAACCCGAGGTCTGCAATGTGTCTGTGCTTTCTGATCCGCCTTGTTATGTCTGTCATAAAAAATGAGGAGCTGCTTTTTTGCCTCTCTCGTAGCTCACTTGTAAGATTTCTTTTATGTTTTTTCCTACCATTTCTTCATCACTTCAATAGCCTAAGGTGCATTTAATTGCAACCTAAGCAGCTTGCATTCCCCTTGCACACATTAAAGAGTAAATTCTGAATGATTGGACATAACTAGTACTTATCATAGTAAATAGGATATTCATCTCTTCCACAGTCAGACAATTTCATACTGTGAAACTTTTGTGCTTTGTGAAATGTCACCACTTAAACTGTGGCATGATTTTCCCATGAGGACACATTGAAAAGGCCTTTCCTGAAACAGAGCTTGGAAATGTAACCTGCATGTTATATTGAAACCAATTTTATAGCACTCAAAAATTGGATGAACACGTACAATACCCACATGGTAGAGACAGTGTGCTTTTTTTGAGGTGGGTTTTTTTTTTTCCCTAGGAACTGGTCCTGGGTTTAATGAGTTTTGAATTTCATTTTTATTTTGAAGTTACTTGCCTGTTTTGTAAAAGCATTTCTCTATTATTAGGCTTTGCAACTGCAGAAATAGTTACTTTCATTTATCCCTCTGAGGTGATGTACATCACAGTGAGAACTTGGGTACTGCGCCTGTCATTTCCTAATCTTGAACTGAATGGCACCAAAGCCATCCTGAAGTTTTAGTTTCTTGGATCATGACCTTGCAGGGGAAAACTCTTCTTTTACTGGTGAAAGATGATGGGGTGTTCTTTTTAGAAAGAACTCTATGAATATGGAAAAGGAGAAAATGAATAATCATGTTTAATCTGAAATTTGTTCAATGCATTTGTTTCAGGTTTTAAATGAACCACACAGCAATATATCTGCAGGTAGACACATGCACTACCATATACAGCAGAGATGTCCTGAGAAGCCTCCTTTCATTCTTAGTGCAGTATTTCATAAATCCCGGAAAAACTACTGGAAAGAGTTTTGAAAAACTCACTGGGGGGGGGGGAATTAATTAAAAACCACAGATGGGGTTAAAAATACAAATTGGTCAATTTCTGTTGCCTTCGAATGTGGCCATTAGAAGGATCGGCACCAGACCCCCCAGCACGGCCACTGCCATTCCTCAGGGATGCCTGGGGAGAAGCTGGCACAACTTGGACAAATCATGGCCTCAGCCACTGCCAAGTAAGGCCAGTGGGGAATTTCTCTTGAAATGCCTAGTGAATGTCAGATCATGCCAATAAAGAATTTCAGTCCAGAGCTATCCATCATATGCGGGGCTTCCAGATGTGTTTGAGTATATTTCTCCCACATAATAAAATACAGAAAGCACGCACTTTTCAATGATTTTAGTTTGTAATTAATGGAATTGAGCCACCATATTATTGTTCTATAGCACTAAAAAGGAAGAATAAACCTGCTTTCTCTCTGGTATTTATAAACTTTCAACTAGATTAATGATTAGGAACCAATTGTTGCACACAAAAATACGAGTTAGTCTGGACCGATCTCTCAGCTTGTTGGTTCGTGTTCTGGTTTGGATTTGGGGGCCGGTGTCAGACAAAAGCAAAGTGTTATTTTGTAAAACCATATATGAAGTTGCTATTGTTCCTTATTTGAAGATGGGTATCATGTCATGTTACATGTAAGCAAAAAAGGGAACAAATTGCACGTTTGTGTTATGTATAATTTACAAAGGCATGGTTAAACAAGTGATGGTCTTTTATTGAGGCTAAATTTTACCTACATTTGGAGACCTACCAAGGACAAAACTGTTTGTATGTGGTTTAGATTAACAGTATTCCCAAACTGCTGCAAGTCAAGATGCTAAATTGGCTGCTGGCTTGTACCTCCAAATCCAGCACTGCACAGAAAAACCTACCCCGCCAGCAGGGCTGCACGGAGGGGCTGTGAGCTGGGGACACTTGTGAGGCCTGACCCACATAGTCAGTTACTGAAAGACCACTGCAGTGTCACCTGGGGGTGTAGTTTGTGTAATGGTGAGCTGCTGGTGCAGCGCAGGCTCGCTGGTGCCCCTGGGCAGGCTGAGTGCCCTGGGGCAGTGCCAGGCTGGGGCACCCTGCCTCGTCTGGAGACGGCCCTCGTTTTGCTTGTTTCCTTGGGTAGGTTGGAGTGGTTCATGGTTGAACTCACATTACGTTTCTATCTCCTCGGTAAAACCCAGGCAGAAGTAATATTAATGACTTTCGCCTGTTTGTCCATTTTTGACAGGAAACAATTACAGCTGGCAAATAATATGTGGCGTCCTATGTGTGCTTTTACTCTGTGTTTATGGTTACCGAAGGAGATTTCCTCTCAGCACACTTCCTTTCACTAAAGGAAGAACAGTCTGAAGTGCAGTTAGTCCTTGCTGGTTTAGTCGTTTAACTGCTGCAATATAGCACTTACTCATTTTATCTGGATTTATTTCTTCTCTCCTTTGTGCCGATGGCTGAATACCTCCAGTTGTGTGGTTATGTTTCATTAACTGGAGTTCAAGCCGTTAGTGTTCACGGCTTTAATGGATAATCCAGTACTGAAAACAAAGGGGCCCGTGATCTCCTTAGGAGCCTGGGGCTGGGAGAATTCAGAGATAGCAAAGAACTTCATGCAGGAATTTGTAGGAGCTGTTGTCTAGCCACAGGGTTGGAAGCAGGTCTGTAAGACCATGAAGTAGAAATTAGGGGTGGGGTTTCCAGAGACACTAAATCCTACTCAAAGCAAAAGTTGTTTTTTTTTTTAAGACTCTATCTGCCACTAAAACCATGTAACTATTTTCAGCATGACATTGAACCTGAATTAGTATGCCTTGGGCTGACACTGAACACCCACAGCTATATAGCTTCTAAGCACCCATGAGTGGCTTGTCTGCAATAGATCGTGATGATGCATGTTATGTTGTCTTGCACCCTTGGGAATCTTACAATCTTACAATCTCTTGTAAAGTCCATGGATACTTTGCAAACCCAAATTTCCAAAGGTTCCTAGGACTGCCAAAGCCTTCGTCTCATACTCCAGAAAACGTGCAGTCAGATGAGGAGAGTTTTGCACTGTATTAATTTTTGCTATTAGCCACACTACTCACCCAAATAATGTCAATAACCATCTTAGAAACATGGTGTTGAATTACATCAAGAACACTTGCCTTCTCAAGCCCTTTCAAGAAGCACGTTCTCCAATTGTATATGTGATACCTACTGCATCTGAACCTGGTCTGTAGAGTCCAGGACCTGCAAATATGTATGGATGCATAAACACACCTTTGTGCCTATGTAAATGAGTAGCTATGTGTGCACCTATATTCACATATAAAATTGAGCTGAATGTGTGTTAAATGCATGAGCCGGTCTTGTAGTGCAGGTAGTCGAGCCAGAATTTCAGCAATTGCATCAATGGCTATAATCTAAGCAACAGGCTCCACTCCTTCAGTCTCCATTGTATTTTTGTTTCCCTGGCTGTGCATAGGTCAGCTAACCTGTGGTAAAAGCGGTATTTTCTTAATTCATATGGGTCCCCCCCCTCCACCCTCGTCTTCCCTGAATGCTATAAACAGTGCTGAAAACAGCAGGGAGAGTTCCAGTTTACTCTGCTTGCAAATCCACTTCTGCAAATTACTGGGAGTCTTTTAAAGAGAAAAAATAATGTTACTCCTAACTGCAAGTCTGCACTTGGGAGACAAAAAAGGAAGAGGGTGGAAACTGGTGGGCCTGATTCTGCTTTCAGTATCACCCTTAGCAAAATTTTTGTGGCAAAATCCTAAAGTAGCTTGATGCCAACAGCTTGCATAGAGTATGCTGTATTTGAAGCAATTGAATTAATGTTTGAGACTCTGACAATCGGAAAAGTAGGTTGGCATAATTATATTAAGATATCTGAGAGTGTCATGTACTTTGCAAGACTGAATTTTAAACTGTTGATTTAAATTAATAAAGATTCAAGAGTTTATAATTTGTTTATTTATTGAAATCAAATGCAGTCCATGTTTCTAACTAATTGAAAAGTATACTTGTGATAGAGAAAGTATTTAATTTGGGCAGGCAAGCTACCAGACTTCCAAATAAAGATGATGAATTGCAAATTCTCAATCTTAATCCCTGTAGGCTGACAGTTACCCCTTTAAAAGCAGCATTTGAGTGATATACTATAGCTGGTAATAGCACACAGCTGCAGAGTAGGAAATCCCATTGCTATTTTGCAAAGCTTTTATTTTGCCTCATTCATTTATTTTTCAAAATGATACTTTCCCTTGTTTAGAATAAAGAACTTTTTGCCATTTCGAGTGGACTGGACCTTTAACAAACAGTTGCCCGTTTGTTTGAGATACATAAAAATGCCTGGAGATCAGTTCAGAATTTACTTCACTTGCACGCAGCATTTTCAGGAGCACAAACGCATTTGTGATTTTGCAACCTCTTTCCCCTCCAAGTGTAAAGAACTCATTTCTGTTATATGTCCTAACAGTCAGCACACAAGATCAAATGCAAAGAGTTTTTTTTTCTGTCTTTAATGTATAAAGCATGTGTCCAACAACAGCAACAAAATCAGTACCAGAAGAAGCAGTCCATAGGGAAGCAGTGATTTGTGTGTCTGCACATTATTCTGTGTCTATGCACATATTAACCCTGGTATACAGTAAATTGTGTTACCATGGCAGCCCTCACATGGAAAGTTATATACTAGTAGGGTATCTCTAACAACCACCAACAGGGAATACGCATGTTCTGGCAAATGAAGAAGGGTGTAGGTTTTTTTCTGGGAGGAAACAATGCACTATAATTAAGGATGGGAAAACCAGGTTGCAGAAAGGAAGAAACAACTCAGTATTTGCCCCAAATGTAAGAGGTGAAAAAAAGCCCTCAGAAGAACTCTGTCTCTCCCTTTTCCCATGCATCAGTACCACCAGGACTCCCAAGCGCTGGAATGCTGTAGCCTTTATTCAGACAAAGCTGCTACAAATCCTGTCTTATGGTTTTCATTCTGTATACTTTTCATTGAGGCTTTTACAGGGCACTTTCCTTACATTAGCTTTTGTGTCCAATTTTGAGATCGAACTTCTTTCTTTAAGATGAAGCTAGTTTGTCAAGGGCGAGCTGTTATCAGTGATGCTTACAGTTCCTCAACACTCCACGTTATCATATGCTGTGTTATATTTATAGTTGTATATACAACTTTGCCAAACTTCAGCTTTATGGCTGACATTTTGAAACAGATGCTATTTGCCTGAGTTATTTCTTTTTTTAATGTTTAAACAAAAAAGGTTCAACCATTTAGAGGAGTCAGATCAGAGGAGAAATATTTTTTAACCCCATTAGAAATTTTTTTGACAGTTCTACTGGAATGTTTAGCACCTGCTGGTTTGAATTGGAGTCTTAGCATTAGTGATACATAAACGATAGCATCATTCAGAAAGTACAGTAGAAATGAGATCGTGTCAGTGTTTTACGATGCAAAACCCAACACTGAGTAGAGTGAATGTGGGGTCAGCACTTTGGGTGAGTCATCAGTGGTTTAGAAAGAAGAAGAGAAGAAAAAAGACATGACAAGACAGACACTCCCAAGAGCTACAGGCTTGTTGTATTGGCTGAAGTTTAATGGAAAAGCGGTGCTCCTGTCAGCTGGTGTACTACATAATAATGTTAACACCACTACAAACAGGTTGTGGTTTATTGCTTCAATTTCTTATGTACTGGCAAGAGAATTAACAAGATTGATGCATTAGGATCTTAGATCTCAGTCAAATTAGGTGACTAAGAGGGTGATGAAAAAAATGCTTGTTCTTTGAAGGAGCACAACTCCATCAGAAACTTGTTACATCCTAACATCAGACCATTTGATGAGCTGCTGATTTAACAGCACACTTAGCAGGCAGTAGTTACATTGATAGGGGCAACTACTTAATCAGTGCTTTAAAGATATTATGTTCAGAGTGATTTAAAGGGATATTGTGCTTTAGTAAGTGTGCCGTGAGTATGAATATGTTCTGCATGAAGTGAATGCAAAAATGAGGTTGCAAGTGTCATTTATACTGTCAGCTTCTTTATTTGGACATATGTTAAAAAAAGAAAAAGCCAGTAAATACAAAACCAAATACCAGCATTTTGAAAATGTTACTTACTGGAAGGAAATAATGATGAGTGGACGAGAACAGGGAAAGAAAATAGCAGCTATCACATTCTACGCATTTGCGCGGTAGAGGAAGAGAGAAAATAATGAAGTGCTGTAAAATATAGGAGAGGAGATTTTTGAAGATGCAACAGTGAATAAAGTGCTTGATTTCCATCGTCTGGCTTCTATGACTT
>NW_009622772.1:26803-31973 GCF_000690535.1 Cariama cristata
AGGAATGCCAACTGCCTTTCAATACCTGCCTTGTATAACAAGTGGCTCAAGGAATAAATCTTGCATACCTTACCAAACAAGGGCAGACCAGCTTGGTACAGAGGGAGCTGTCAGCGCTTGTAGATCTGATACTGCATTTTGTATCTGATAAATATCTGTGGAGAATCAGCATGGGAATTGCTTTCTGAAGTCTCATAGACAACATTTAAAATAACAAACAGCGAAAAAAGTGAGGAGGCAGTATCAGTGTATTTGAAATACCTGACGTTGGAGGACAGCTAAGGGAGAGGGTGTTTCACACCAACCGACTGATCCAAGTCTGAAATGACTACAGCTTTTACATAGACTTTGTCTTTAGTTTTGGGCTGGTGACTGTACTCTGTAGCTCACCTGCCTCAGTTTACAAGGGGCTGCAGATTACATCCCTCTCTTGCCCCAGATTCCACATGTCCAATACTCTGCTTAAACTTCCCACAACGTGCTGCAATTAGGCAGAGGGGCCAGAAATTAGCCACCCTCGTGCTGGCTGGTTCTTCCCAGCAATATCCAGTTACTGCTGGAGCAATGCAGCGCAGGCAGCAGAGCCTGGAGCCCAGTGCCAGGGTCCCATGGATAGCTGTGATATTGCAGCATCCCAGGCTGACGGTGTGGAGCTTTTCCTCGGCACTGAATTCATTAACTTGATGATCCTGCGATTCTGTGAACTTTTGAAAATGGCCAGATCTTTAAAGTCCATCACGGTAAGCACAAAAATAAAGGAGCGAAAATAAAAACAGGCTTTGCTTAGGGTAGGGTTGCCATTCATTTTGTTGAGGAGAAAATGAGGCAAGGCAAGGTCATTAGGAGGGGTCCTTATGAAAGCAGGAGTTGCTTGGGAAATTACAGTGCCATTGACTAGAATACATCCAGTACAAAAGGGAGATATAATAAGAGGAAAGCAGTTATGCACCTAAGCCCTGAAATGTAGCATTACATCCATTCTGAGAGGTAATCATTCCTGTCATTACTAAGCTGTATGATCACTCAGTCCTAGCATGATAGAAATCCAGGAGCTCAACACATCAGTCAGGTAGCTTTTCATAACTCTCTGCTTCTGTGGCACAGCTGGAGTTCAAAAAAAATACCCCAACAGTGGCAGTCACTCTTATGGTTGCTAGCAAAGCTTGTAAGTAATAACTTATAAACCTCCTTAATTGAAATAAATTTTTTCTTCATCAGTGCTTTGCAGAATCATTTGAAAGTGCAGTATTTCTTGCTCAGGAACTGATCCGTTGGTACTCGCAATTGTGACTCTGAAACAGAAATTCTGGGGACAAATGGTATAACACAGATTTCTTTTTTAAAGTCACCACTGGTGTTCCTCTTAATTGCTACAGTTGCGTTTTGTTTGTTTGTGTATATGATCTGTATTGCACAACTGATCCACATGCATGTAATTAGTATAACAGAAGTGGCAGGTATCACACTACCAGAATGGTGATAAAAGTAGCCAGAGGCGATGGCAGTCTGAGCGGCGCAGAGAGATGTGACATACTGTCTGCACCAGAGACAGGCAGTGGCACAGAAATCCTGAGCAGAGAATGAGTGTTTGACCACCGTACCGCCTATGTGCAGCCACTAATGACTTTACCAGTCTTAGTCATTGAAATTATGTCTTGTTCAGTACCGTAGAAACCATTCAAATTATTCTTAGTACTGCCTTACAGATCCAGGATATGATATACTGACTTGGAGAAAAGGTCCTGTACTCCATCTGTGAAGCAACCAGAGAAATAGGAAAGTAAATGTTTGAGTTATTTACCACAAAGTTTGACAAAATACAGAACCTTCCGACGTCCTTAGAGGATAAAAAACTCTGACAATCCCTGCCAAAAAGACAGTCTTGGAGAATGAAATGGAAAATCATGTTTCATTGAGAGATTCAAAGTAAAACTGTCACAGAAAAAACACTGTGTAGCGGTACAAATAATTGAGGATTTCTCCCAAAAGATGCATAGGTTCTAAAAATAGTTTGAACCATTCCGATGACCTTAAGATTACTGGCACCACAGAGCCATAGACTTGCCCCCATTTATTTCTGTGTCCAGTCTTTGCTCTCATATTGTCCGAGAGCACATCCCAGAGAACAGACAATTCTATATTTAAGAATTCAAGTGCTGAGGAATTCATTCCAACTGTGGATATATAGTCATATCACTCTATTATTGTCACTATTTATTACCAAAAATATAAAAGCATCTTTCCTCTACATGAGAACTTAATTTCTGTGTTTTCATGAATGTCTGTTTCCTAATAAGAATTATTCTTCCTTACTTATAGACCATGAGTGAATCACCCATTGACCTTCTCCAGCATAATCTTAACAGCTGGAGTTTCTGGAGTCTCCAACTGCAGGATGGGTTCTGCAATCTTGAAATCTTTGCAAAAGTGTTTCTGGATCATTCCCAGCTTGTCAACAAGCTCCTAAAATGTGTGGATAGAATACTTAGGACTTAACACTGTATCAGAGGGCAATTTACTGATTTCCTATTTTATGTCATATTCTCAGGGGAAGCATTAATGAATATCCTGGCTGTATCTGTCCTTATCTGCTGGGATGCATGCAGTGTAGTTCAGTTTTCCAGTCTACCAGAATGTACAGATCAGGCAGGCACCTGCTCAAAACATTCTGGAGTTTCTGTTCAGTCCTTTCACTCCAAAGCATCTGTACTCAGGAACCAGATGTGCCTGCCCATCTGGTGACAGACACATAGTGCCTGTTGGTTTCGAGGGAGACTTCTGTCCATCTTCTGCCATGTACTAGGGAGAGAGAGCATTTACACTTTGCTTTCTGATTTGTAGATTGAAAACACTAAAAAGACTGCTAACCTGGAGAAGGAAGCTGTACTGAAGCTTAGCTCTATAGATTGTATCAGTCTTGGATGCTTGTCATCATTGCACCTAGCTTTTAAGGGTCCGGCTATCTGTGAAAGCTGAATTAAAGGCTTTAAACTGCTTTGTACGGGCAAAGATGAGCACCTCAGAAGGGTGTTCATTGAGCAAAAGCTACTTATGCCAGCCCTCAGCCAAGACTGCAAAGAGCGTGCCTTAGCTCCCCAGGGTGATGGGAAGTGCTCCATGCTTCGAGCAAATCCTATATAATTTTTTCTCCATCATCTCCAAAGATAATCTAATTTAAAATGTCTGAAAATTTTTAGGAGGGCAGACTAAAAGTCCTAGCCCGGTTTAAGGTATCTGAGTCATGCATGTTGTAGTTGTCTTCCTCTGGAACAGGTAATTGGAAATGTTTTCCTGCACAGAGCTGCGACTTCAGTTTTAAGAGTGACGAGTCCCATAGCCCAGAAGAGCCACTGGTACTCTTACAAAATGGGAGAGAGGGTTTTAAACTCCCTTTCCTTAAAGACTGTTTAGCCTGGACCTCCTACATATTGTGTAAGAGACTGAGCAGAGCCGGTATAGACAAGATGGACACCACCACCCAGTGGAATGAAAGCTGCGTTCACTGCTATGCTTTTGTGCATAACTCATTCTCATCTGTGCACCTAAGCTTGGTTTGGTTGTCTGACTCTGGCTCCTGCAGTGATTTGAACTGTGTTTTGACAAACTGGAGAGCCCCTGAACAGGTGAGGCACTAACTTACTGCGTTGTTCTGGGAGGGCAACACTTCTTGACAGGCAAGTTAAATGCCTACAGACTTTTAGAAATGCAAATTTAGATATCTGGGGACTCCAGCTAGGCTTTATGTAGGACATTTTAGGAATTATGCTCTTCTACATAAGTGCCTAAATTCCACCCATGTTCCACTTCAGGCTTATTAGTGCCTCTGTGGATTTAGGCCTGGGAAAATAAAACACAGGATGCAAGGACCACTAGACTGTATTTAATAATGAATCTCTGAGCAGAGAACGCACAGGCTTTGGTTTGAGGTTCAGCCAAAATTGGAGTCAAATAAGAAGAGAAAACACATGCCTTTGGGGACTGCAAATCAGCAAATTGGTGCTGAATAGAAAGAGAGCGATAGAAGAAGAAGCTGAGAGAGGAGAGAAACCTGGGACTTGAAGAAAACGGTCCATTCTCTCAAAAACATTGCCAGCATTTTCTGCAAGTGTGAGCTATTAAAATACACACACTCAAAGATGTTCCATTTGGTTTGGTAGCAATCTTGAAATTTCAATTTTTATGCATGATGAATGCTTAGTTAGAAACTGCCATATAACATTGAAATCTTTCCCACCTGGATTTCATATGTATTTCTTTATACAGCTGCTTTCCACCAAAATGGCTAATGAGGTGAAAACCTGGAACCTCCTCTCAGGTTGGTTTTATATTGTTCAAAGAAGAGAGATTCCCATTTCAACGGAAAGAGCAGATCACAGTCACAGCAAGGTCACAGGCAATGTTCACCCACTGTTTGGCATGAAGCAGATATAGTGCAACCACAAATGCCCAGCTGAAGTTTTCCAGCTGGAAATTGTCATCCAGTGTGTACTTCTGCCCAGTCTACACTGTTCCTGAACGTTGTTGCCTGCAATTAAGGCAGTAGCCTGCTTGTGCAGAATTGGGGCTGGGAACATCTAGATCACGATGACCTTCCAGCCAATCCCCATCTCCCTTAGCCTTTTTAATCTAGTAAAATAATAATAATGATACTAAAGGTATTAGTAATAATGTAATCACCAAACTAAGAACTCTGTTCATCACTACATGGAAATTCAGACTGATGTTCTAGTTCACGCTGAACAACCCTTTAAGCTACAAATGAACTAGAATGAGGGTAATTGTACAGAAAGCGATTACTCAGACTGAAAACCCTGTGGGACAGCCACCATCTCTGCTCTGTGTTTGCATAACACTTAGATGCATCTAAGGTCCAAGTCTCTTCTGGGGGATCACCATCTGTGCTGAGATTAACTAATCTCTGAGGCTTAATGTCATCAGCACTGTAGAGTCTGTTTTCTCTCTTGATTTGTCCTCCACCATTTATTCAAAGATCTTAAGCAGAAGCAGCGAGAGTAGCAAGTGTATAAGATTATGCAGAAGAACTCTTTATGTTTTTTGGGGGGGTTGACACAAAGGGGGAATAATCTTTAGCACTTTGCTTTACATCCTCACTGATTTTCTGCCATTGGTAAAAACATGAGAGAACCTAGGACTGGGAAACTCTTTCTCT
>NW_009622772.1:32004-59402 GCF_000690535.1 Cariama cristata
GAAATTTAAGAGATCAGAAAAATATTAGAGAAATAATTTCATAGCTAAGTTCTAAAAAACAAGCAGGTCTGTCAAAGATGTTTCAAGAAATAAAATGCTAGTTGCCTTGGTCATTGGAGAATAATTTAAAATCTATTTTGGTTTATGATGGCTAACTGTCATGTGTTTTTCAGTGACTGATAGAATGACTCTCTATGAGAAAGGCTGTGTGTTTTTCCAGCAACAATGACACATTTTATTCCATTTAACCAATGAAGAGGAGTATGAATATTGGAGGCATTGGCTCCTTTCAGTGTTTGGGGTGCTTCTACTTTTTGCTTTGTAACTCTTCTATTATGGTCATAGATCCATACCATAATGCCAGGACACTGAAATTCAAATTCATAGCAGTTTCATAGTTGTTGTCATAAATTCAAGTTATGGCAGCGTGCACATGTTCTAGGGAGGATTGGAACTAAATTGCTGTGGGTGCTGAACAAAGGTAGGAAAGATGATTCCTCATCCTCAGTATGAGTCTGTCTAAAGAGGGGATAGAAATACTTTCCTGTGGTTAAAACGACCAATGGACCAACAGAGTTTAAATCTCAGATATTGTGTTTTGCAACTGATCCTCACAATAAAAGAATGTAAACGAGTTAATATATATATACATATTGTCAAGTTAATTCAATTGAATAATTGGAGAAAATCACAACCTATTTACACATACTCTATGAACAGAAAGTGAAGCTGTATTAAATCATGTAAATTATTCTCTGTGAGCTGTTTACTCTTTTCCAGTAATGATGTTATTTGTCACCCCAAACCCCTGTATGTGGATGTAAACCAAATCACATGTTAGGAAAAGGAAATAACTATACCCAACATGAGCTTTTCCTCTCTAGAGAACTCTAGTGCTGCCCATTTACATTGTGGCCTTAATTAAGCGGTGATTGATGCTTATTTGGAGAGCTAAAGATAATTACTACCTTTTCCGATGTGAACTGGCTATCCATTTGACCTCAGTGTTTTAGCCAAAGAATGTCGTGGGGAGTACAGTTCTTTTTTAATGCAAAAGAAAAAATGCTCTTTTCTGTTCTTGTCTTTGGTACATTTTGCTCCTCAGAACAAGACTCCTTCCCCCTACCACGTGGATTTCCTGACTGCTATGGCACATAGCAGGAGGAAAAAGTGCTTCAGGATGATACCTTCTTAAGGTGAAGGAAGGTCTGCCTACAGCCTGCTCCCTTTTCAAGAGGGGAGAGGAGGAACAACCCAGTTGTTGCCTGTCGCTTCTGCCGTGTGTTTGGGTGGCTACAAGGGCAGACAGAGACTGCACATGCAATTTCTTCACAAGTGACTTTCGAATTTTTTAAAGGCTAGAGCATTATCACCATTTCCTTCACAGGAACCTTGTTGAGCATCTTTATCATTGTTGGATTTTTTTTTGCATTAGTACACAGGTATGTTAATGTCCCAATTTTATGGCAAAAAGGAATAAGAAAAAGATTAGGAGCATGCTTTCTGCCATCCATCTCTGTCCATCTGTTTGCTTGCTGTCAGCAAGAAAATAAACTCCTCTCAAATACAAGATTTTCCTTTTTCCTCATTCTTTTCCTTTGTTGTTTTCCATATTGACATGACGTGAGGCCCTACAATGGTGATCTCCAAAACTGTTGAGCTCCCTGCCTTATCTTGATTTACATTACATGCAGCTAGGCAGGCTTTGTTTTAAAACAGCCATCTGGAGAGATTTAACCACCTCCAGCAGGCTTCATGCTTCAAATAAAATATGGCAGATACCTGGGCCAATGATCTGATGACACATTTTGTCATTCCAATGGGCATTTCCCGTTCTGATAACAAAAACTTCACGAGTGCCATCATGCCACCGAGAGCGAAGAAAAAATTAATTTCCATTCTGTCCAAAACAATGGATTGGGTTTTTGTACGACAAGCTATAAGCAGGTTAATTGACTTCTGGGTATCTTACAGAGACATGAGAAATCTTTGTGCTAGATATTTTACTCCAGCGTGTGGTTCGCATGCTTGCCTCCACAGCAGCACCTGCTTGCTTTGCTGAAGTGCTGCACTGACAGTCTAAGAAAACACCTCTTTTCAAAACCACCTTGGGAGATTTCAAATGGTGTGATAAAACAACTGTGTGATAGAAATTAGAAATCATACAGTAAGTACTCAACTGGGAGTGTTTAAAAAACCATGAAAGTGTTTGTGTATGTATATGGTATAATCAGAAACTACCTGAGTCCCTTTCTGGTTTTCCTTTTTTTTTTTTTTTTTTTAATTTCTCCATTCCTCATTATATTCCTGAAACAAACAAATGGGAGCAAGAGCAGCAGATCCCATCTACAGTTAGGGAAATGCCAGCCGTGGCCCCATTTCACATAAGCAGAGAATGGCAATTGCATTTTACAAGCAATTAGAGGAACTTCTGGAGTTTCCACATGCACTCTGTGATTTGGCAGCATGGCAGAATCGGAGAGATTTTAATGTTAGTGCTGAAAGATTGTAAAATCATGCCTCGTGATGTAGAAAATGGAAGTTCCTTTGAAAGCTGCATTAATGAGCTCATTTTACTAAACTTCATTAAACCAACCATATAATCTGTGCAAACTTAGTCTGCTTCTCAATTACATGGAAATGGAGTGCGCTCTGACAAGTTAGGAGCCAGTGGCCATTACTGATTGTGTCATGCCAGGGAGGCTAAACTATTGCAGATGTCTTCTTTTATGGTTTTTTGAAGCTGTAGGTGAAGAAGAATTTGGCTGAGAAATGCGGCACATGGTTGTGGGTTGATAAAAGACCTGCGGGACACAGGGCTGTTGTGCTTGTGGGCTGTGGAAACAGACCGGCAGATACAGCGTTACCACGTTTAGGTTGGTGGTTGTGCTGGCTCAGAGAGCACTGCTTTTAGGGATACAGATGCAAGTGGGTATTTCCCGCACTCATCAGAAATGAGCTTAGACCTGTGAAGGGACAAGGGAGATCCTCAAAGAGGATGGGATGATCCAATCTAGCATTTAGAAAAACAAGATGTGGGCAAAACTTCTATTTAGCCGAATACATTGCTGTTTATCTCCCTCCTACCCTGAAATCTCTGCTATTGTCTCCTGGTGCGTTGGACAGGGAGGGGGTGGTGTCTGCACTGTGCGTCCCTGTGCAGGAGAATTGTGGTCCCGCAGATGCTGTTCTCTGCTTTACGGGGGACTGTATGATATAGCTGTTTTCCATAAAGCGTTTTGTTTCATTTCACATCCTTGAGAGATGCCAATCTATCAAATCCAAAATGTTTTGGAAAGAAATTCAGTTTTATGGAATTTCAGAACTCAAAACATTCCTGTCAAAATATATGCCTACTACTAATGATCTTCTATTGGGAGATTTGGGGGATTAAGTTAAATTTAGATGTCAAATGGAGGAAAGGAAAAGAAAGGACTGAAATCAAAATATTGAATTAACCTGAACCAGCTTCATGGTTTTCTGTTTTCAGTTAGCAAACAAATCTGACAATTTAACTTTTCATCCCATTTCAGGGATTTATTTGAAACCTGTGACATGGGAAACATCAGAAAGCAAGCATTGGAAAGATCAGGTACCTTATGATGTGTTGCAGCCCTGTCCCCATTGGCGAGGCAGACTAAATTTGTGCCTTGCACCTTCACCTTTTGATGGACTTTTGTTTAATTATCTGTTTATTCAAACTCTATTCCAAACCTATCGTATATATTAATCACTAATCAAAGAGTCCAGTTGTCAGGAGCAGATGTGGTTTGCTTGCCTGCTTTCCCTTTTATTGTATCAACCTGTCCTTTGAGTGTCCTGGTGTTTTTCTTTTCATTATGTACCAGTTGTGCCACGTTCTGTCTTGTGGGACACAACATGCTGTAACAATTAAGACCAGAACATCAGAGCTGACTCAGCTTTTATTGGTGAGTGGAAAGTAATGTAAGTGGTAAAACAGCACTTCTGGGATACCACAGAGCTCCTCCAACCACAGTCAGTGAAACCAGAGGATATAAAAGAGAGTTGGTGTCTTGGTCTTTTTCTCAATATCTTTTAATGTGACTTAAATAAGAAGTTTAAATCTGATACAAGTGCTTCAAAATATATACATTAAAAAAATTACTTAATGTGCATAAACTAGCTATTGGTTTAGAGATCCTAACCTGAGACACTCAAAAGGGAGGCAATTCTCAGAAACGGTTAAGTATCTGTCCATCAAAAAATTTGCCGTCACTACAGTGCTGAAACGATGTGTGCCCTGACTGTGGTTAGAAACATTGAAGAGTGGCAGATGGATTTACAGTCCTGGTGGCCACCACTCCACCAAACCATGGGCAGATTTACCAGAACACTGTCAGCCAAAACAAATTACATCTTTGGACTGGCCGTATGTCCTGGTTTCAACTGGGATAGAGTTAATTTTCTGCTTAGTAGATGGTACAATGTGTTTTGGATTTAGCGTGAGAATAATGTTGGTAACACACTGATGTTTTAGTTGTTGCTAAGTAGTGCTTGTCCTAAGTCAAGGATTTTTCAGTTTCCCGTGCTCTGCCAGCAAGGAGGTGCACAAGAAGCTGGGAGGGAGCACAGCCAGGACAGCTGACCCGAACTAGCCAAAGGGCTATTCCATACCACAGAACGTCATGCTCAGTATAAAACTGGGGAGAGTTGGCTGGGAGGTGTGGATCACTGCTCGGGCATCGGTCAGCGGGTTGTAAGCAATTGCATTGTGCATCACTTGTCTTTGTTTGTTTCTTTTTTGTTCTATTCCTTTTCATTACAATTTTTATTATTATGATGATAATATTTTATTATTATTATTGTTAGTAATATATTTTCTTTTACTTTAGTTACTAAACTGCTTTTATCTCAAACCACGAGTTTTACTTTTTTTTCTGATTCTCTTCCCCATCCCAATGGGAAAGGGGAGGAGTGAGCGAGCAGCTGTGTGGTGCTTAGTTGCTGGCTGGGGCTAAACCACAACACCATGCTATGTGGATAATGTATTTAGAACCCCTGTATGGAGGCTTATAGTTCCTGTGCTGCCTATAGTCCCTCATTATATCATAAAATCATACTGTAAATGTAGTTTGATCTCATGCAAATGTTTGAAAGAGAACTTGTGATAAGGTTATGTAAATGAACTGGCTATACCTGTTTTGCCTGCATGTGGGACGATTGGTTCAAGGCAGCATTATTTCCAGAGGAAAGGTCATATTTAACAGAAAGTTTGTGAACAAAGATATGTTTAAGGCCTATCTGCAAAGTCCTGTGTGTTGCTCTGTAAGCCCAGGAGATGCATAACATCATAGGCTAATGTTGTGGCATTAATCTTAACATTAGGACTGTCTTTGGAAAGCTCACAATGCTAACAGGACCAGAACCACGTAACTTTTGAACAGGACCATGTTCAAGTCCTTTTGTAACCGATTTCCTGTGCACGGCTCTGTGCACGGAGGAGGTTTAGGAAGACTGGGGGAAAGAGATGGAACAGAAAGACTGAGAGCTGGCTCTCAGGGTAGGATGGCAGAAATGAGGCAACAGCAATTCTTCCTTAAGTCATTTCAAGGTTTGTGCTGGGCCTGGCACAGACTGGTGTATGAAATGGGGACACTGTAACTGGTTGCTGCTATTCCCCCAGGCCTCCAGGCTGGGTAGATCTTGTTCAGAAAAGGTTCTCGTTGAAGGCAGTAATTATCTAGTAATTAAATGATGCTGTTGCATATGGTAGATTTCCAAAGTGGGATTGTCTTGGATAAATATAAGCCTGTATATGAAGAAGGTGAGCAAAATCTTGCCCTAAGACTTCCATGCATTTTTTTTCTGTGCGCTTTCTGTAATATAAAGCCAGTGTTAACCGAAACTATAAAGTGAAACTAGCAGCTATTTGGCAGTGGTTCAGGCAAGAAATACTTTTTAAAACCAAATTATATTATAAGCATGAAACATCTTTTCTGAGTGGCTTTGTTGAAGGAAAAACAATAATTGTAAAGTTAATAGCAATTACATAACAGGCAAAACAGCATGTGTAGCTGCGGGTTCAGTGTGAGTAAACTTTGGAAGCTGATATGTTAGATGTAGTGGCTGAGAAGTGTTAATAAGATACTAAGAACCATCAGAAAGGTCCTCCATCTGTAATTTCTCCAGCGCCCTCCTGGAATAATTTTTTTTTTGCAGCAGCAACAATAGCAGAAGCACTTGGTCTACAGACCAAGACATGTTAAGATTCAGGCTAGCAATTATTTTTGAACACAGAATGTAAATTTTCTCAAGGCAATGAGATGTTCAAAGGCTGGCCTCAACTTGCCATTAGAGCATTTTTGGGTGGTTTCTAATTTTTGCTTATTGCAGAAAGCAAGTAAAATTTACATTAAGGATCCATATTATGTTTCCTTTTGCGTCCTTTCTGCATAAATAGTGCATCTAACTGAATCTTCCAAAATTTTCTTTTTTTTTTTTTATTTTTTATTTTTTAACATTTGTGTCTATGGTTCTTTTGTCACCCTGAAATATTGACAGGATTTCCATAATTGTTGGATCACTTTTTTACCTTTGAGAAAATCTGTGTGTACGATGGGGGGCAGGGTATGATCAGGAGATTTAAAGTACTGTCCTGGTGGGGTCTGAATCAGTGTGTGGAAAATTCTGTTCCAATACGAGGTCGTAGACAAAATGTTTTCCCTGAGGCCAGAAGCCTTTCAGTGATGGTCCAGTTCTAAAGATGACTCATTGGGGTTGAGTAAAGGCTGACCAAAGAACAGCCAAATCATGCTGCTGATGCAAAAGTGCGTAGGGAGTGATGACGATTTGGGTTAAGAAATGAAGAACATACTTTCCTCTGATCCAATTTTATTCCCAAAAAGCAACACTAAAAATAAAACAAAGATTTCTCAAGAGGTTTATTCTGCTGTTCCTATCCAAAACAAAGTAGATATGTTGCTACTGAAGAAAACCTCTCTTTTTCCTACTTTCTCCAGTGCAGTTTTAGCTTCCCAGTCAATATAGCCCACGTTCGGAAAAGATGTAATTTCTTCAGGTGTTGGCCATAGTTACTTTGTTCCTTATCATCTGTGGAGTACAATCTTACTTCAAAGAGACAAGAACAGTCCTCTGCAAGCCATGGGGTGCATTCTTGCAGTTTTCTCTCTGTTGTCATGCAGAATTTATGAAGGCCTGGTTTTTTGTACTCTGATGTGATAGGATACGGAATATGGCCAGGTTTTCAGAGTATTCTGCAAAGCCTGTGCCCATGGCAGAAGGCCTGAGCTCTGCTCCCTAGTGACAACATAACTCCATCAAAACTCTAAAATCAAATTAAATACACCTCCCGTTTGTTATTCACTTGGATTGCAATGGCAATTGATTGATTCTCACTGAAAGCCCTCCTTTCACTCAGCCATCTTGTTAAAAGTCAAAATGCTTGTCTTATGGATCAGAAAAGCTTGAAGTTGGATATTCATCAAAGCATACTTGCACAGCTCTGGTAGGAGCAGAGGTCAGAAGGCTCCAGAAGAGCTTGCCTGAGAGTCCAGAGGGGTGGATAGAAGAAGATGGGATGTGGATTCTAAAGAGGAAAGAGTCTGGGTAGTGCGTAGCCCTCTGTCAGAGAAACAATGGTTTCCCTGGAGATTTAGGGAGATGAATTAAACTCTCTGTATGCCGAACTTCATTTTAAGACTACTTCCTGATAGTCTATTTTTGCTTGAAGAGTGAATCTGTACAATTAATTCTGGTGTAATATTTTTTGTTGCTCTGTTTTCACTAGTGTAGCTTAAAAAAATCTAGCCCTGTAATAAATAACAGCTCAGTAAGCCCTGAGCTCCCTGTCAGTGATTCTCTTTTAGTGCCATCTGATTCATTTCTAAGGCTCCAGTTTCTCATTGTGGCTTATTATTACATTTTGCTGTTCTGAAAGATGATGTAGGTAATTGCACTGGCCCCTTAGCTAACTATAGATTCGGTTTAGTTTCTTAATAATAATGAAATTACCATAGACGCCCTATAATATTTTTATTCAGAAATAAACATTTAAGTAGAGGTTCACAGAAAGTAATCCTGGGCTGCCCTGTGGCAACAATTATAATTAAAATATAACTGTTTGATTATATAATTGAAATTGCTTCCATTTGATTAGTTTGGATCCTTTCCATGGTCATAGCCCTCTTTTTGAATAACTCAGCCTTTGTGCTGCAGGAACATTAATGTAGATGCAGTCATGGTCTGAAACATACATGCCTGTTTCGATCCACAGGTAAAGAAAACACTTGAATATAACACTAATTGAAAAAAACTGGTTTGTGTGTAATTAGATGGCTGCACAGTCCTGCTAGATGTACAGGGCCAGTGCTTAAAAAAACCAAACCAGACAGTGAAAAGCAGAGCTCAAATCTCTCCATTCCACCGATGACCAGTCTAACAACTTGCTCATGGAGTCACACTCCTCCTTGTTCATGAGTGTTTTTTACTCTTGTGCATATTTATCTTCAAAATAGGTCTAGAGATGATCCTGAGAGCTTACCTTGTCCATTACTCTGCCTAAATGTCAGAAAACGTGGGCTGCCTGGATTTCTTTCAGGTCTGCCTCGAGAACACTGGTATGATATAGCATGGCATGGCATGGCATGGCATGGCATGGCATGGGATGTCCCCTGCAACGGAGCCAGAGCCAGACATCTGCTTTGTGCACCCCAGGGAGGTTTAGGGAAGAGAGAGACACAAACATATTCACTTCTGGGAAGACTGAGGCATTGCTGGCAGTGGAGCGTTTTCCCAGTGAAGCCCAAGTGGACGTTACATTCCTCCTCAACAGCTGTGTTGTGAAATGTGGTGCTGAAAGCATGTAAGGTTTAGATATAGGGGCCTGAAACAGCAATTTCAGATATATAACTCACCCAAAATTATCCCTGGGAGTAGCACCAAAGGGCAATTGGTATTCTTTTACCACAATATGAGTGAGCTCAGAAGCTGTGAAAGGGCACGGCATGTAGAGAGTAACTGATTATTTAATTTACACAGTTTGCAATCAAGTTGGGTTTATCTGGTAGTAGAAACATAAAGCAGCTCTAAATATTGCTAGAAATGCACAGAAGAAATAAAATAAATTTGACAGTATAATTACAGCTTCCTTTTATGATTTCGTCAATGTTTTTTAAGTGCACATGAACCTCTGCTTTTACAAAAAAGCTTTATGAATATCCCAAATTGTATTGAAATTCAGGAGAACGAGGGAAGAAAAGTAAAATTCCACATTTTGATTATTTTATAGTGAATACACACAGACTCCTATTGTAGTGCGCTGCATACAAAGCATGACATTCAATTAAAGCATTGGTTAATGATTTCTTCATTTAGTGACAATCATGTAAACAGAAAAGTTGGAACATAACGAATTAAGAAAAGGACTGTGGAATAAATTTCAATTCAGGTTGAAAGCTAATGAATTAAAATGTCAAGTCAATCATTAAAAAAAATAGAATTCAATAGTTTAAAATTGGTTAATCATTTTTACACTTATTTTGTGACATGGAAGGAGCAAAGGGTCAAAATACAAAACTGTGAGCATATTTTGGCTAACGTGAATATTGCAATGAATGGTTTAGTTGCATTTCACCTGGAGTACATTAGCAACTTTCACAATGATTATTTTTCTTGCTTTCAAGGAAATTAAATAATCAACCAGCCAAGACAGTTCTAAAATAAGCAATTGACCAGTCACAGGATAGAGGGATTGATTATTCTATAGTCTTCATTTCACTTTACTAAATACACATCAGAGCAGACTTTCAGAGGTGTCTAAAAGTTAGCTCAGCCATTTTGAGCCCCAGCCTCAAGGCTGAGAGCACATTCAATTCCCACTGAAATTTCTAAAAGTGAACTACGGTTGATTAAGAATCAACCTTTAATCACCTTCAGACAGTGGATGCTATGTAGCACAGCTGTCTGTGTTGAGGTGGGACAGGAAGAATGTGTCAGGAGGACCTAAGTCCTTTGCTTTAAAAACACAAATATTAACAGTTTACAGCCATGCTATGAAGTACAAATATGCCAAACTGCTACAAGAGTCACCGGGTTGCTTATTTCATGGCTGCTGTCTTCTAAATATGACAGGTGACTAATGGAGGAATGAAAGGGTTGGCTAATCTTCAGCATGAGAGTATGGGAGAAACACCGTGTCAGCAGGTTGAACAACTATTACGTGATGATGGTTTCCTGATGTTACGCTCAGTAAGAGCTGAAGCTCTATTTTTAGAGAGGACATTGATACCACTGCAAAACTTCTAGAAGCTTATTTGTGCTTTGTCAAAAGCATGGGGAGAATTTATTTTTGGTTGGTGCCTGTACAAGAAGAGAGGGTCAGCCACAGTGGGATTTGCTTGGTCTGTGCTCCGCGTGCAGGACTTCCAGGGATTCCAGAGGGAGCTCTGTGAGGGGCTGATTGTCCAGCTGAGCATTTTCCGTGTTAGGGATTTCTGTGTCCTCCAGTATTTACAGAATAAACACCAGAGAACATAAAAAACATGCTTTGGTTTTGTTCTGTTTGGGTTTTTTTAGGAAAAAAAAAAAGAGATTGTTTTCTAAGTGTTATGATTTCTGACTATAATATCTATCTAGTGCTGGTGGTGATAGTGGGTTTTGTTAACAGTGGACAGCAAGCAAAATAGTCTGCTTGCTTTCTGGGTACTATATGGTATAATTAAGGAAAAAACCACACAAAATAATTATCCTTAAGGACAATTGGGTAAAGCCAGATTGGTAGCATAAGTACCCAAGCATGGGAAAGCAGAAATGACCACCTGAGACTGCAAATAAGATGAGCAATCTGAGAAAGTCTTTCAGATACTAGTCCACATGCCATCCCCCAGCCCAAGACAGTCTCCAGTGTCCCAGAAGAAAATTAAATTCTCTGTACAAACCCACACTGACCAATAGTCCCAGAATGACTTGCATGTGTCTTGCTGTGGTTAGCTTTTGGTAATTCACGTATCTTCCACAAATGCTTCTGACGTGTGACAGCTTACAGCCTGCACCCAGGAATGACAGGAATTACAGATGGAAAGGAACTGTTAACCTCGGCCCCATGGGACTGCTCTCCACTTCGTATTTTAATGCAATATGCAGTTGGCCCACTTCAGATGATCTGATATAGATGTTACTGTCACTTCCCCTCTTAGTAAGAGATGTTCATCAGCAACAATGGAATAGATTATGTTGCTGCCAATAGGAGAAATGCCTGCTGAAAGTCTAAGCCACAACTCTATAGGTTATTTTGACGGAAAACTACTTAATTATAAGGCTAGAAAATTACCATGGAATAATTAATATGCTTGGTATTTACACTTAGGAAAGTGATTGTAATGCATAAAATACAGTATTAAATTGGAATTAGCTACACTTATTTCAGTTACTAATATAGCCGCCTTCCACACCACCTCTTGTGGGACCTCTCCAACATCTGTTTGAAAAAATGAAACCAAATCAGCCCACAGTTTCTGCATGATCTAATTGTAAATCTCCAGTAACTTCTTGGGCTTTATCCAAAACAACATGAGTTCCAATTTTTCCAGTTTTTCCTTATGCTGGGAAGTCAACCACCCATGTTATTACTGGGAAACATGACCCTGTGTTATGTTCCCTCACTGAGGTCCTTGAGTCAATAATCCCAGCAGTGCCTCAGCTTTTTTAAAAGTCCTGTTCTCTTCTTTCAACACGCTTTACTCTCGACACAGTGCCAAGTGTTACAACAAGTTTTTAGAGGTGCCAGAGTTATGATAATTAATGCTAAGAGAGTTGTAGAAAGGATGTAAAAGCTCATACCTCAGAGTTTCAAACACTTTCCCACTCTTAGAGCTTAAGATGAATCCATCAGGGGGGGCTAGATTATTCCCTTTTTGCCAAATCTGAGATTTCTTGTGCCTTTGTCCAAGGCATCTGGTTCTGGCTGCTGTCAGAGACAGGAAACCGGACTCGGTGGACTCTAGCTCTGATCTAGTCTGTCAATTCAGATGCTGGGGAAAAAAAAGGGGACAGGGTTGTTTTGTCCCTAGTTTGTGTTTTTTATGCACACTAGCACAGAGATGGCCACGGCAGCTGCTTCCATGGGAAGGAAATGGGGCAGAGCAAGGCTCTACCAGGCCATCGAGATTTCCAAAACGAAACTTTCAGTTTCACTTCAAAGTGTGCAGACCAGTACTTCTGAATTCCCACTTCAGCCACAGGTTTTGCATGTTTAAAAGGTTTCACTCAGAAGACAGCAACAAGAACTCCATGAGAAAACAAACTCTGACTGGATTTTGCACAAGTCAAGGTCCTATGGCCCTTTTCCTCAACCGTAGTTGTGATGCTCTTTCTCTGAAACCCCTGGTGCCTGCCAGCACAGGAGTTAGAGCAATATTCCCTCACCAGGAGTTCACTGCCTTCAGAAACAGGGTTAACATACACTTCATGTTTTTATTTCCACTTTGTGCCTGTCTTGCCAAGCATCGAGCCCCAGCGCCGGTCCTGGTGAGGATGCTGCCCTTTGCAGCGTTTTCATGAGAAAGCACCCAGGTGTGCCGGGCTGGCCTGGCCCACTCACACCCCGGCCCCAGGCAGCGCACGGCATGGAGGGACCCTCTGTCATGGGCCAAGGGGGGTTAATGTCTTTGAAAGACTTTCATTTTATTAGAGGGTGAGTTCCAACAGTTTTTAGCATTAAGAAAGAGGTTGTGACCCTCTGACAAAATTTTGGCTGCAAAATGAAATTTCCTCTCCGCGCAGGAAACCACTGGAGAGAATATTTCTATAATACTTCCATTCAAATAAACCCAGGTATTCCAGTAATTGTATGGTCTCCAGTAAAAATATCAAATAAACCTGTCATAGACTTTTCTCCCAGATGCTTAGATACTGTCTCCTTTCACTGCTTACCCATGTAACACAGCCTGAAACGCTAACGGACATCCAAGGTTACGCTCCTGTGGTTCAGAGTCCATGGCTTGTCCTGGAAGGAGACAATGGTTTCACTATGTTCCGGGGTCTGCGGCTCGGCCGCGCTACTGCTTGCCCAGTGAATGAGGTCAGAGCAGCGCTGTCTGCTAATATCTTGGGTAACACGGCCTCTCAGAGAGAGCAGTTTGAATGTGATGCAATCAAAGCTCATAACTATATGATTTATTAACTTGCTTTGTAAGGCAAAAAAGGCACAGCATAGAAAAAGTGCACTCTGTAAGGAACATGCAGCAGCCACAACGGTGTAACTGTCTAATAAAATGTTTGTGCTGTTGGAAAGGTTTGCTGCAGAGGAAGATAAAAGACAAAGATCAATAAAATGTAAAAACTTTTACTTGGAAGCCTTCTGTCTTAAGAGGAGACAGGTCTGCTTAGCCAGTGTGTGGAGGGCGCATATTCTCACGGCTGCCTTCGTACCAAGCCTCAGATCTGACTGCTTCTGCTCCCTTCAGGTCCACAAAAGCTTGTCTACACCCATGGCAAGGCCTTCCAGTGTCGCACCTTGATAGAGCTGTCCTTTGATACAGAAACATTTAAATGACTCTTGGTCATTTACTTCAATTTGCCTCCGCAGCAGACCTCTCCGCTCATCCACCCAGCTGCAGAAGGACATTTGCAGCCTTTTACATGCAGCTCACAGCCTCAGCACAGCATCATAGACTCAAGCCCCCCAAACATTTTAAACAAACCAGAGATGAAACACTAACATGAGTAGTAAATCTCAAAGACAGCTCAGTGATAGCATATGCTGCTTTAGCTGTGACATACAGTAGCTTAAAAAATTAGAATTAGTTACGAATAGTAGATTTCTCACACTGCCAGACTGTATCATTTATCTTGCATAATTTACTATATCATTTTCTCTTATAAACAGTTCAGAAACCCAAGACTCGGTTAAAAACAAAACAAAATAAAAACCAGAAATGGATTTAATATTTAACTGTTCCCAGGGGATCAAACTCGCTCCTGGTAGAAGTGAATGAGTTTGACCCACTCTGGGCAATTCCCATCTGCTTTAATAGACTTTCCTCAGGGCTGGGCTCCACCCAATCTGTTTTTTAGCTCTTCTCTGGATGACACTCTATTAGAATTAGAGTATCTTGACCTCCACTGGCAAGAGACAAAAGCCCAATGTATTTTTCTTACTAATTGGCACATCCATAATGACTTTCATTTCAATGCAAGCACTTTGGAAATATGAATTGATGGGCAGCAAAGTTCATTGATTAGAGCTTGTGTACAGGCACCTTTCCTCCTGGTATGGTTTTTCCACATAATCACTCAGTGGTAGCCAGCACTTAGTTATCAAAGAGAAATCCAGAAATGTATGGCTGAACATCTACATGCAGGAAACATTTATCCAACCACATACTTGAGCATTAATTTTACATACAGGAAGAGGGATTTCCCTTTTGATGGTGATAGTTCCTGTAACAAAGAGATGGAACGGTCTGAATAGTTTATACTATTTATTATTACGAAATGGGCAGGAGAAATTGAGTGACCTTCTGGGTTAATAAGAATTTTGAGCAATGGTTTCATTGAGATATAATTCAGTGTTCAGGAGGCATAAGTCTTATATCTTAATTAATAATATATAGATATTTTAAAATAACATTTTAGGAGTATTAAATCTATTATCACAATAAGACACTTCAGTGTGTGAACTAGTGTGAATTAATTCACACCTAGTTGTATGGATGGCTCTTAGCCCTTTGGCCCCATACTTGACAATATGCTAGGCTTGAATTAATGCACTGTAATTCACAGCTTGTCATGTCTTATTGCTGAAGCATATCCCTGAAGCGGCTTCACCAATATATAGGCTGGCTTCACACTTTCTCATAGAAGAATGGTTTCAGCTCTTCCCAGTCACAGCTACTCTCCAAAGCTGTGACCTCTGAGAAAGGCGTCACACTTCCCACTGCCATCAGCTGGCGTTCCCCATTCACGGAACTATTACTACTGCCTTTATAGCCTTGGTGCCTGATGCACAACGCACAGCTCAGGAGCAGATCTTCCTGCAAAAAAATAAAGTACATTCAGCTTCCTTGCTTCCAAACATGGATATGGCATTTGGAAAACCACAGACATATTGAGAGATACCTTACTATAACTTGAATGTGACTGTGAAGTGAAACGCTGTATTGCATCAGCATGATACTGGCAAATATGAAGGCTCACATACAGTGGAGAATAAGATTTCTCCTCCATTCTTGCTGAACAGAAATAATTCTGAATAAACCATCCAAGACAGACAGTGACTCATCCACTGCAGGAATTGCTCAAGAGAACTTCATTTCAGCGCGTGGGAAAATACTACCCTTGTAATACTGCTACAGACTGCATCATCTTGATTTATCCTCAGTCTAGAAGTGCAAGCATTATTTGTTGCATCCACCTGGATGGTGCCCTCACATAACCCGCTTAGTTTTTTGCTTGTTCATTTCGGTTGTTCATGGCTCGTTGTTTCTCCAATGCATTTGATCCCATTTGACATTCTCGATTTGGAGCTTTATATGGAAATACAAGAACTGCTCTAGCATTCCAAAAGAGTAGAAAGAGCCCTAGTTTTGTAGTGAGCCCTCAGAAAAACAGCTGAGGCAATGAAGTTCAAGCAGTCAAAAAAAAAAAGGAAAAAAAAAAGAAAGAGAAAGAACATGTAGAAGTGAAGAGCTTGATAGGTGTGGTGATAAATCTGAATAAATAAATGAGAATTGCTGCAAGACACGGAGGTAGCAGTTTTGCTGAGCTATGTTGGAAGAAAGCCCTGATTGTGTGCCAAAGCAAGAGAGCAGCTGTGAAACACTGGGTGTGGGTACTCAGCAGTAATCTGTTTTAACCCTGTACATAATGATATAATGCAGTGTCCAGCCTATGCTCAGTAAGTGGTAAAGCACACTAAGTAGATGCCACACAGTCATAAAATATGCATAACCTGTTTCTTTCCTTCTGCAGTAATCCGCATGAAGACAGTACTTATTCTTCCATCCATCTCAGGAACCATGAAAAGATGAGGTTGAAGTCTTGGTGTGATCAAAGCATCTCTCCAGACCAAGTCACAGGGCTGTGTTCTTTCTTGGTGTCATCTTAGTGCTCTTCTCAACATTTCCCTCGCATAAAATGCCAAAGCTACCCTTCACTGTTGGACTGAAGACAGCTAGAAACTTGTAAAATACAACTACAACAACAATCGAGTTTATTGAGTCACAAATTCTACAGAAATGTGTGTTTTCCCAGCAAAAATCTAGATCTCAGTGGAATTATTCAAATATAAGGGCATTCCCAAGGTTGTCAGCTCTGGGTTTTTTCCCCAGTTGTTAAGATCTGTTTTCAAATGTAGGTCCCCAAAATAATTTATCAGTGCATTTATATAGATGGCATTTTTTCCCCTCACCTGCCATAGACGTCATCTATTCAGAAAACAAAGATCTCTTTTGTTAACAAAATTAACTACATATTTAGGAAGATGGTATCAGGCATTTAGGTTTGAAAATGTTGCCAACATTGCTTTTGTTTCAAGGCACACCTCTGCTAATACAGCATGCATATACAAAAGCTGGTAAGTGACTATATACATCATGGCTGAATATATACAGGACTTCAATATTTCTATTTACAGGGTAAAGTAATGGAGTCAGTCTGATCAGAGAGAAGTTCTCTATGCAACTTGAGGGAATCTATGTTTAATTTAATAGGTCATGTATCTGTCTCAAGTGGGGATTACAGTATCTGGTTTAAAGTGATCTACAGTATCAGGCTTATTATGTAGCTTTTATTTTTAGCAAGAAATGGATTTAACAGTTGACACTCCTACTTGAGTGTGAAATACATCAAATTTACAACCCAGGCCAGCCTGCTGGCTGCACTAGACATACCAGTTTACAAACAACCTTGGGACTTCCACTGGTCAGGTAGTTAGGGGCAGCGTGAAGTGGCAGGCTGGAGGCATAAAATCATCACGATCCTGCAGCAACCTGGGCTGATCTATGGAGCAGTCATCTTGGTGAGGTTGTAAAGCTGATTGGAGGACGGGTTGATCACTGCAGTGGGAAAAGCGATGGAGCAAAACAAGGTAGAGGGAATCCAAAGTGAAAAATAGTTCATGCTCAAATGCCCTGAAAAAGTGTATCTCATGCTCT
Source organism: Cariama cristata (assembly GCF_000690535.1). Classification (NCBI taxonomy): domain Eukaryota; kingdom Metazoa; phylum Chordata; class Aves; order Cariamiformes; family Cariamidae; genus Cariama; species Cariama cristata. The sequence goes on from NW_009622772.1 coordinate 49,137, forward strand.
GCTTTATACTTGATGAGGGCTAATACAGCCAGACAGTGGGACCAGCAGAGCTAGTCTGCAGTGGAGAGAAAAACAAACAAGCAATACAGAAATAACACAAGCATAAGATTTCTGAGGGCTGAAGGGGAATATCTAAAAGGTTGCAACGCACGCTGAGGCAGAATGAGGGTTTTCGTGTGATATTGTTGTTGCCGGTTTCAATGTTTAAATGATTTGGATACAGCAAGAGATCAAAAGATTATCATATTTCCTGTGATGGTTGGCCGCTCCCTTGATCTCTCCTTGTCTGTACCTGCCTGTTCTTCACTACATCCATCACTGTAGCTGGTTTCCAGCTAGAAACCAGTAGCAGGAAGCTGAGTGCTGGTACGGTTTCTAGCATAATGAGATTACTTTCATTTTGTTTGTGTAATGAGAGTGGCAAAACAGAGGTAAGTCATAAAGAACTTATCTGTATTCTAATTAACTTTCGCTTCTGGCCTGGTCTGTAGGTTTTCTTGGCACAGGAATGAATCCTCTCAGGTGCAGATAAAGACGAGTGTAATATCTAGTCATCATAATTGCACCACTGAAAGCTGCTATATAAACAGAATTATTCTGCTAAAATTGCACTTCTCCTAGGAAGCCTATTCTACTTCTGCAAGTGGCTTTACTGGAGTGACACCAAACTTCGCCTGTATGGCCTGGCTACACAAAGTCTGCTGTGCCAGGATTGAGCAATACCAGCATGCCTATATGAGCAAAAGGCTTTTATAGTAGACATCGCTTTGGTCACTGAGATAAAGCTTAGGACTTTTTTCCCCTTTATTTTAACTCATTTATATCTAGCTGTAAAATCAATATCTCATGACCAAAAGTACAGCTATAAAAACTCCAATAAATCCATTTCAAGTGCAAGTTTTGCTCCTGAAAATGATGCTGTAACAGAGTCATCACACGGTTCCATGTCCACCACTGAACAAATCTGCTTCATTTGCAATTAAAAGTTAGCTTTTCTAATTGCCAGCTCTAGTAGCTCTCTACTTGAGCTCTGGCTGCCCAGCCAGGGTCAGCCTTCCTCACACATCCTTACCAGCCACAATGACTTTACGCGCTGAATTCTGCCCTGCCTTGCACTGGATTCTCACACGGATGCATTGAAACAGCAAGAATGGACCGGGGCATAATTTCTCCTTTCACATCAGTTTTGTACAAAAGGGAGGGAACCTGGTTCAGGTGACGGAGTACATGCTGAGTTCGCTTCTCTGGCCCTTAAGATTTATTCACTTACATATTTACTGGAGAACAGTCTCTCCCTGGCATTGACTCTTTGGGATACCACAGACTAGGAGGCCAGGCTATTTCCACAGGGTGGTCGTTTTGGCAAGGTCAGTAATGGAAACAACTGAAATCTTCTTTTGTCTTTCTCTTCGGCTCTCCTAAAGGATATAGCCCTGAACTAGGTTCCTCTTTCCCAGCCACTGCACAGCAAGTTGGTTATTTCTGTAAGGCAAGGTGGCAGGTTAGTGGCACGAGGACACTGCCAAGCAGATGATATCCAGGAAAGTTTAATTGGCTCCCCACAGGTCCTATACTTCCAATATCGTTTTTGTAATAAATCCAAAACATCACTTGTTAAATAACCTGAGACCTTTCTTGTAATCATACAGGATTACATTAGAACATTAAATCAGACATAATTGGACTGTCTCATTTAGACATAATTTTAAGGTAAAAATAATAAAAAAAATAAATCACACAGTAGTGTATTATATGTAATGAGAAATTTATTGCAGTTCCAAAAATATCTTCACTGAACGTATAAAAGAATTTATGGGCTAATTTTTTTTTCCTGAATATAAAAAGAACTAACTAGAGTGTTTTAATCTGAAGCCACTGAAGTAAGCACTCTTTCTGACACAAAGGGTTTGCTTTTACTAACAGTAATTAGATCTTTAGTCACCTGCAGAAGAAAATAATCAAATGCTCTGTTCTTTGCTGGTCTTACCTCTTTAAATTACACTTACTACTTGTTCTTGAAATAGCACCAACATAACTTCATTGGCTTGGATATTTTGACATATAATCAACCTCACAACTGATTTCTCAAATGAAGGGCTTAGAATTAAACTGCAGTTTGTTAAACTGAGATGTACAAAAATTTCATTTCCTTTCTGTAAAGTAATAATCAAATATATTCAGTATCAGAATGCTTCACTGCAAAAGAGGTTGAGAAAAGGCAGAACTGCTATTAGGATTGCCACTTGCCTGGAAATTTATGTTCTGCAGGTATGTTCAGAGAAGTTTTTTCCAGAGATTTCCCACCTCAGAATGTGAGGAAAATGTTTAGGCAGTAGGAAACTACCCCGGCCGCATCGACATCCCGCCCACACGCAACCGCAGCGGCCCCTGCGTGTGCGCACAGGATGTGGGCGAGTAAAGAAAGACACGCAGGACATACACAGCCATGTCACACCAGGGATGCTTCCTTGCAAGGCTATTATGATGCACCACAGCTCTCCTCTGCCACAGAGCCCGGCATCAGAGCAGGGTGGGCAATGGGGTCCTGAGATGGTTCACGCTCCTTTGCGGTGTGTTTCCGCGCCCTGCTGGGCTTACGCTTTTTTACAACTCTAAAAATAATACACGTGCAGGAGGTTTTGCTTAAGAGCTGATGAAAATTAAACATGATCTTGGCATTTTTGTATACTAGCCAGACTCTGCCTTCAAACAATTTTGTGCTAATATCGCTCTTGGAGAAAATTTGTGCTTCAGGAAGCGTTCTGAGACTTCAGTCTTTATTTCTCATGTTCTCTCTTTTTGGTGTGCTTTGCATGTGTTTTAAATGAGATGGTTTGGAACTTATGGATGGTGTGCTTCCATCTGTGTTTTATAGTCTTAAGATTTCTAAATGCATACACTTCATATTTATATCATAGAGAACTCTAATAACCTTGTGTTATTATCATTTATTTGAGCTTGACATAAATCAGAAACCAAACGAAAGGGAGGACAGGTTTTTCTGTGTTTAGGTTGCTTCACGTTGCTTGACATTCTCCATGACTTTATTTAAAAGCTTCCCTCCAGCTTCATTAAACTGCCTTTGACAGGCAGCAGTTTAATATACACGTGCACACACACATATGTATATATGTATTCATTTGAATTTGGGCTTTTTCCCTCCGGTCTCTGATAATTATGGTTTGTGTCTGGAGGGATGAACTGTCTAAAAAATAATAAATAAGAAGCCATGAGAATTGAAAGCCAGCATTCAGGTTCATCTAGAAAGAAATTAAGCAAATCAAGTTCAGGTTTATAAAGGGAAGCAAATTACCCTGGGGCCTCCACACACTGGATCAGAACTGACTTGACATATTTAATTATATTACAGGTTCCTGCCCTTCTAAAGAAATTTGCAGCACTTTTACTACAGTCACCTAGGGAGGTGACAACCAGGTTATTGGGCAGTCTAGAACTGCTGCAACAGCTCCTAAAATACACCCAGCCACGGAGGGCTCCTACTGCTAAGGACAACTCCTTATACCAACGAATTAATGCCCAGCTAGCTGCTAACCATCCCCACCAGCTGATGGAAAGCTTCAGCCCTTTGCAGGTGTGGGTGGGAGGGAAGTACCTACTGAGGAGACAAAGGAGGAAGAGATGGCTGGGAGTTGGCAGTGGGAGAAGCTGTTGATCATCTAAAATGTGCCTTCAAAGGAACAGTGGGCTGGCATGGAGGCCACCTCTGCCTGCTCTGCTGGGTCTGGGTGGCAGTGGCTGCTGGATTTGCAGCCCACCTGCAGATGCAGCTCTTGGTATGCTGAGAATGCTGTGTAGCACAGGGGTATGCAAAAGAGATGACTCGACACCAGTTGGATCATGATCCTACAAGCAGCTTTGGGATTTGGTCTTGATGGTGAGCTGATTATTGTTTTATCTCTTACCAAACTGCATAATTCACAGCAGTCTAATGTTTGCATGTTTTCTTTGTAAACCACTCTTGCTATTTCATTAGTAGCTGTGTTAAAAGTGAAAAATGCTTTCTCCCCCCAAAAAACCTATTTACTCTCTTTCATGCAGGCTGCTCCCAGCCTTTCTACCTCTCCACAGAACCCTGAGCCCACTTGAAGGGTTTTATTTTTGTAATCACTAAACAATCCATTTCAGCTGGATGCAGAAAACCATCTTTGATTTCAATTTCCCCTTAAGTGATTTAACTAGACTACCGGTTGAGAACAAGCTTTGAGAGGGGTCTGGAGTGGTTTCTGAATTCAGCCACCCAGATGAGAAAGCCAAATTTAAAGCTGTTTATGAGTGTGCACAACGCACCCTCACACATCTGCAGCCATAGGCTGCAATGATGAGTTGCCAACCTGTGTGCACGTGTGCCACTGCTGGGGGGGCTTGGTAGCTCTGCAGTGTCTCCCCTGCCAACCACTGAGGTTTTGACCTTGCTTTGCCAAGAACTTGACTGAAGTAAATATGTAAGTAAATAAATTATTGATACAGTAGGTCTTTGCACGGTTACCTGGAGTGAAATACAGATTCTGGTTATTTAAGGGTTTGATTCTTATATAGATTTTTTGGGGTGTTTTCAAATTATGACCTAATGTGTTACCTGAAACAATACAAATATGACCACTCAGGTAATGACTTGCTTGTCTTCCTTCAAGGAGAGGAAGGGATCAGATGAGGTATGAGCCTGTGTGTTCTCAGGCTATCCAGGCTGTGTTGTCATGTTTCTCCTTCCTTCAGTTAGTAATTCTGATAATCTGATGACTCCATATTTAGGCTGTGGATATCCACATTGATAAATAGCAACTGGTAGTTATTTTGGCAGTATTTATCTGCAGCCGAGGCCATGTAATACCCAGCAGGGAGGTCCCTGTCCTGCAGGATGCTTTGGTACAAGACAGAGTGGGTGTTTTTTGCTGCAGTTGTTTCCTGTTGTGTTAGTTCTATAGCTCAAGCAACAGCAGTTAATAATTTTAACTGCAAAAATGCAGGCTCAAAAAGCTGCCGGCTGCAGTACAGGTGACAGGGTCTGTACAAAGGGAGAAATGGTGAAGAAGCATGGCCACCAGCTTTTGCTGGTCAACACACTTCTGGTGGAGCCAGACTGTGAGCACAACTTTTGGATCACAGTTGCTTTGACTGGGCTTTCAAACTGCATCGTGACACCGCATGTGCTGTGGGCAGAAGTGTACTTTTCTTAGCCTGCCTGGATCCTGAATGTTAATGTTACTTTTAAAAGGTGTGCAAAAACTCTCAGCCAACCTACGCAAAGGTTATTCAATCTGCTTATACAAGAGTATACGTGAAAATATTTTTTCAAAAGCCAAATTGTAGTGTACAGACAGAACTAGCAGTTTCAAACAACCTTAAATAGGGAAGTCCTCAAAACTCTGTTTCCATCCAGCCTAGAGCTCAGGGCTTGAGTCTCTTCAAGCTATGGGGTTTGCTGTTGAGCCCAATTGAAGGCTGCAGTCTGAAGAGTCTAACCCAAGTATGCACAGTGAGGCTGTACAGATACAACATGTGAGCAGGATCACCAGGTTAGCTAAATGCATGCCAAGGGATGAACAAGTAGATTCAACAGGGATGTTCATTTTAGGTCATGAACACCAGAAGCAGGAAAAGGAGGAATCTTGGCCTAGAGAACATCTCTTGTTATCATTAACAGTGATAATCCATTATACTGATAGTGCTGGAGTACTTGTACCTTTGGAAGTATGAACAGATGCCTTTACAGATTCACCTAGAAGCATGTTAAGTTGATGTTGCATCCACAACCTGTGCAGTCTATTCCTATGGCAACATGCAGCAACAAGGATAGTTCCCACACTGTGCAATGGGGCAATGAATAAAACAACAAAGTACCAACCAGTAGGTGATACTGGTGGTGTATCAGATAAGAGGTTGGAGGGGAAAGGGGAAGTGGAGAGCACTGCTTGAGCAGCACACACTGAGACACAGCTTATATGATGTGGTCCTGTGGAGAGGCCAAATCCTGCTCACCCTCACCCTGTGATTAGAAAAAATAACTGACAGTAGAGGAAAAGGCATGAGACTTAGCCTGGTATGTGTTGCTTTCTTAATGGCAGCATCATTTGGCTGAATAAGACTCAGCTGCTACTGAAGGATTTGGAAAGCAATGCTGTGAATGCACCGAATGCCAGAGAGAGTGGAAATAGGAAGCTCCTACTGCATTTGTTTCTTTAAAAATAAAAACACAGAAGTAGTAAAATACTATCATCTCATTGGTAAGAACCACGTTCTGCTTAACTTGCTCTTTCAATGAGTCCCTTAAACTTTGTATTTACTGTATCTCCTTTAAAATGTGTTTAAAGTGTTCCTTTAGTTTTGGAGGGTTTTTTCTTCTGAACATTGCATATTTTTGCAGCCACAGCTTGTGACAGTTACAAGGCGTTCCTACTTTACTAACAAACGAGATTTTCACTTTCAAATTCTTTACCAAATTGTGCAATACACATTCTTTATGAGACACTGAGTTAGCATTTAAAAAAAATTTTTTGGCAGTGGAAAGACTGTTATAGTTGTGTGACAAAATTCAGATTGGAAGGAAATAGCTCACAAAAGCATGAATTAAACATCTAATTAAAAGTGTTAAGTCTCATTTGAATTTTCTTTAAAACACCAAAGACTGAAAAGCAGCTGCATGCCTGAAGAATGCAGTATGATAGGATCCAGTTGGGTATGAACATAGGACTGATACAGAGAGCTCAAGGAAACATATATTTATAGAAAATGTGGATTTTGGGGATCCTTGAAGACACGATTTATCACAGAGTAGATGTTTGTAAGGACTGCTTATGAAATAGGATCTGAAATGGGAGTGGCAGAATGATGGTTTTTCCTAATTTGTGGTGAGAAAATATCTATTTAATTAGCTTCATTTTTTTCAATTAGCAGATGATACCCCTATGTGTAAAGTTGCACCATGCCTCCAGTTTTGGGCTAATGGGTTCACAGGGATCTGGCCTAAATGGGCTCATATTTTTAAGTGACTACTTTGAGGGTATGTAGTTGTGTTGGTTCAGGGTTAGTGTCCTGCAAGTAGTGGTTTGAAAATGTTAAGAAATCATTTGGCTCCTTCCCCAGTTAGAATTACAATTCCAAGATAGGAAAATTTTATTTAACACCCCCCTCCCCCCTCCGCCCCCTGGTAATTTTAGAAGAATACTTTTTTTAATCTTCCATATTACATATCTACTTTAAAAGAACATACAACGTGACCTAGGATTATTATCTATTGTTCAATAATGTAACTGGACAGTCTAATATTTGTTCTATGAATATGAAAATTGGAATGCTGAATTGCTTGGGCCATTTCATGTGATTATGGGGAAAAAGCTCCTTGCCTAATTACAATTGTAATTCAAAATGTATTTTAAAATATTAAAAAGTTATCTGCACTTGCAAAACTCAATCTAACCAGCAAGAAATGTGTTCTACTTGTATCCCTCCCTGTGGGCTGTATTCTGCCAGATACTGTGCAGAGAAGTCAGGTTCAGAGAGATGAGCAGTGGAACTGTATGAAATGCAAATCTCTCCTTGTTTCAGCCTCAAACCATGCAAAAAGCTTCCCTGCCCAGCCGAGACAGGGTCCAGCTGCTTCTGCAAGTTGAAAGACTAGACTTGGACCTGCCCTCTAAACTAGAGTGGTTTTACACTGGAGCAACTGCAATGGAGCTCCTGATTTACACCAGTTACTAAGAATTAAGAAGTGGGCTTTTGAAATCAAAGAATTTTTCTTTTCAAGTCTGCCCTGCTGTTGGGATGGTCCCTATGCAGAGCTGCCTGCTGAAAAACCAATGCTTCTAAAGAAGCAACACCAGCAAAGGGCTGTGCAGGGCTTTGTTGAGAGCCAAAGCATACATGCAGACTTACATGCACACTGCTGTAGTTGTGTGTGGTCTTTCTGTGCGGTAGGAAGTTTCTTTTTTGATTTGAAAATGCTCGTGTTTTGCTGTTTCTGTTTTGGAGAGACTAAAGAAGTTTGTCACTAAAATGCTGGGCAGGTTGTTGGGCACATCTGGGGGAAGCAGTTTGATCTCAGCTTGGAAGAACACATAAGTTTATCTTGCTTTTATGTGATGGGAAGTTATAAGGCTTCATTTTTTTATCTTCAGAAAATATCTGGGGTCTGATTTAATGCACATAAATTGGTACACAATTACCACAGCAGCTCTAGGTGTATTTTATTCTGGTTTTGCAGGCACTGAAACTCAATGGGCCAGGTTCTTGGGTTTATGCCTCACATGTCTGAAAAGCTGTGATGAACAGTGAAAGCACACAGTGGAACAGTTCTGCCCCAGTTCTTCCCTCTCCCTGAGACAGGGATGCAGCCGCCCATGCCCGAGTGTTCCTGCGTATGGCTTGGGGAATCAAGCAGAGCAATACATGAATTTCAATAAGTATGCCTCCCTCTCTGTGCACAGTCCCACATGCCTTTCTCAATTTTGTTTCTGGATGGAACAATTAATGTGCATGGGCTGTGTGAAGCCATGGGCAGCTAGAATATGGGTGTAATTTAGCACTGCAGGCACAGTACTGGTAGACAGACATGTCGGGCAGAGAGAGTAAAATTCAGTTCTTTTGTTATGAAGTTCCTGGGCGCTAGTCTATACAGGTAGAATATGTGCATTAAAATGCATTTAGCATTATTGTGGACCATTCTTTATAAATAGTCTGATCAGGTCTAAATCTATAAAGAATGTCTTATGGTATAGCCAGGAATAATCGTGCACACCTTGGACTGAGAGAGGAGGGAGGATAGTGTTCTAAGAAAAATCAATGAAATATTTAAGCAGAAAAAAGTAATTTTGTCTCTTTGATTTCATCTGGAAGAAACTGAAAATACATTTTTAAGAGCCTTTAAAGTACATCTAGTTTTCCATTCACTGCCAAAAAAAAAGAAATTTCTCTGGTTATTCATAAATACAAGAACAGTATGAAGTGGTTACTAATTTATTCAATATATTATTGCACAACAGTGCTCTAAAGTAAGAGGTTTAAAGGGGCTGGACTACAAAGCATTGAAGCATAGCAATGGTAATATTAATTTGCAGAGGGCAGATGTATATGACTAACAACTGAAAACTGGATGGGGGGAAATGGGTTGGATAACAAGATCAGGAACTCGTAATCTCAACATTCCTCCCCCTGACCTTCAACAGCACCCCCTCCCCAAAAAAAAAACCACTAAACAAAACAGCCACCCCACACACACACCCCCTGACCTCCCCAAAACCTCAACCGAAAACCCTCAACAAAACAAAGGAATCGGAGAGGCTGCTGAAATTAAACAAAACATCAAACCATAACGAAGAGAGGGGTGGGAGAGGAGGACTGGGTAAGTCATGGCTGGAAAAAGGGAAATAAGCTATGAGACAATGGCTGGAAATTTTACACTACAGTGAAAAGAGCTTTCTAATTAAAAAAAGTTATAGTCACTACGAGACTCCAACCACCGGCCTAAAACGCAGAAATATTTCTCTGCGTAGAAAAGGATACTTGTATGCACATGCTGGATTCTCTGCCCACACACAACATTCATGAAGCTTTATAACTCTTGCAGCAAAGGTTGAGCAAACAGTTGGTGCTCAGGACCTGGTGTCTGCATTTTCTGGACTTTGGGCACGTGTGTTTCATAGAATCATAGAATTGTTATGGTTGGAAGAGACCTCAAAGATCATCAAGTCCAACCTTCTACCCAATGCCACCATGCCCACTAAACCATATCTCAAAGCAGCACATCTAAATGTTTTTTTGAACACCTTCAGGGATGGTGAGTCCACCACCTCCCTGGGGAGCCCGTTCCAATGCTTAACAACTCTTACAGTGAAGAAGTTCTTCCTAGTATCCAACCTGAACCTCTCCTGGTCCAACTTGAGGCTGTTTCCTCTTGTCCTGTTGCTAGTTATGGGGGAGAACAGACCAGCCCTCACCTGGCTGCAACCTCCTTTTAGGTAGTTGTAGAGGGCGATAAGGTCTCCCCTCAGCCTCCTTTTCTCGAGACTAAACACCCCCAGCTCCCTCAGCCGCTCCTCATCAGACTTGTGCTCCAGGCCCTTCACCAGCTTCGTTGCCCTTTGTTGGACATTCTCCAGCAGCTCAATGTCCTTCTTGTAGTGAGGGGTCCAAAATTGAACACAGTACTCAAGGTGCAGCCTCACCAGCGCAGAGTACAAAGGGATGATCACTTCCCTAGTCCTGCTGGCCACGCTGATGCGGACCAGGATGCTGTTGGCCTTCTTGGTTGCC